>NC_068360.1:31848633-32004890 GCF_020536995.1 Dreissena polymorpha | reverse complement strand
CAGTGTGGGATCATTCATTCATTGGGTTAAGTTGACAGTGTGGGATCATTCATCATTGGGTTAAGTGGACAGTGTGGGATCATTCATTCATGGGTTAAGTGGACAGTTGTGGGATCATTCATTCATTGGGTTAGGTGGGAACAGTGTTGGATAACATTCATTTGTTAAGTGGACAGTGTGGGATCATTCATTCATTGGGTTAAGTGGAGGGAGTTTGGGGATCAGTCATTAATTTTGTTTTAAAGGTGAAACAGGTGGATCATTTCATTCATTGGGTTAAGTGGACAGTTGGGATCATTCATTCATTGGGTTAAGTGGACAGTGTGGGATCAT
The DNA here is from genome assembly GCF_020536995.1 of Dreissena polymorpha. Taxonomy (NCBI): domain Eukaryota; kingdom Metazoa; phylum Mollusca; class Bivalvia; order Myida; family Dreissenidae; genus Dreissena; species Dreissena polymorpha. The sequence goes on along the minus strand of NC_068360.1, from coordinate 32,004,557 downwards.
TCATTCATAGGGTTAAGGGACAGTGTGGGATCATTCATTCATGGGTTAAGGGGACAGTGTGGGATCATTCATTCATTGGGTTAAGTGGACAGTGTGGGATCATTCATTCATTGGGTTAAGGGGGGATCAACAGTGTGGGATCATTCATTCATTGGGTTGAGGGGCAGTGTTGGATCATTCATTCATTGGGTTAAGTGGGGACAGATGTGGTGGGATATTCATTCATTGGGTTAAGTGGGACAGTGTGGGATCATTCATTCATTGGGTTAAGTGGACAGTGTGGGATCATTCATTAATCAATTATATTTTACTAGTTTGTGTGTATTTCTTTGACCTTGCAGTCAATGATAACCCACGAAAGTACAAGCACTTATTTCCAATAAGGTCCTTTGATTTTGCTGAAGAGACAGCAAGAAGAAGAGACAGTATTGAGATACAAGGAATCGGTTGCGATACCATAGCTCTTTGCGAATAGATCCCTTGGTTCTTTTACGTGCTCAGTGTATGGCACCGATACACGAGAGAATTACCTGGGTTTCATACCATTACATCTCTAGTTGGGTGGGGAACACTTGATGCATTTATGAAATTTCCAGTGCCACGGCCAGAAATTGAAACAGGGACATCTGGAATGGTAGACCAGAGTGTTATCACTCGACTACCGCAGCACCAGTTTAGTATGTGAATACAGTGTTTAGGACGTAAACGATATCTCTGGTACAAGAACATAGGTTAATGGTGCATTTGCATTTTTTCAGATTCTTTAACTCTTGTTATATGCTATATTAACAACATCATCTGATGTATTAAGGTACCAATTACGTTCGTTTAATATGTTGTATTATAATCCGTCATGTTTGGAATGTTTGATACACTGATCTTATAGTTATAAACAAACGTATAGTATGATTATCATAATTACTTGTTTATAAGTGTTTATGAGGCATGTGAATCGACCATCGAAACTGGGGATGGATGTATGTTACAATTACAAAAACATGTTGACCATGCTATTTGCAAATGTTGAACAATAGGTTAAATCATGCAACTGAGGCTAACATGATGAACAATAAAACACGCTTTGCAAAATAATTTCTGACCGCAATACATATTTTCCAGTTTACTGATTGAAAGTTTTCTATTAACAATCGAAAAAAGGCCTGTTTGCAAATAAAAACAGTTTAAAGTATACAAGTACATTGAAAGTATCTTTATATCTGTAGTGTGTTTTATGTACTTAAGTGGCGTCTCTTTCCCAATACAATATGAAAATATATCTTTTTTAAATGCATGGATCGAGCATATGTTTGAAATCGCGTAATACAAACGGTATATATCCATATTTAGAAATTAATTGACTATTCAAAGCGTGTTCTTTTCGTGTATGAAGTTTTACGTAGCATTGGTTCAGCACAAAAATTGTCATTGAAATTTGTCAGCAGGGCTGTTGCTCGCTTAACTAATGTCAGAGAATAGTGAACTCGTAATTAAAACAAAAAACATCTGAACCATGTGAATGGTGGATGGATTAAACGGCTTTCGATCCAAAAAAATAATATTGTTAAACAAGGCACTGTTGTTGCGGTTAAACGTTTAATCAATTGCAGTTTTGATGTAAAAATATTTTCCCTTTTTGGCATTCTTTCAAAATATCCAGATTTTTTATAATATCCTGTATGCTGATTGTCAGGTTTTTATATAATATCCCGTATGCTGATTGTAAGGTGTATATCAATCACAAATAGGAAATACAAATGGGGTCGCCATGAATAACTTTTCGCTAATCAAGTGTTCGCAATAATTTACTTGTTTACAAATCATTATTCGTCAATATATTATTGTACATGGTGTTAGAAAATGTATTTAAAATAACATGAAAACTAACTCATACACATGATGATAAAATGATTTAACATTTGTATATTTCATTGTATTATATTAACATATTTAAAGGGCAAAAAGAAACGAGGAGGAATGGGTATTTAGAGGTATTGCGCGTTGAAAAGTCTTTAAGTTTTTTTCATGTGGTTTTCATGTACACTTTTCAGACATGCAATACATATCCATATGTTATTGTTCATCATTTGCAAAAGTAATTGCACATTGTGCACAGTAAAGATAACTTTATCATTAGTTATCATCACAGAATCTAGAGAGAAAAATTGAAAGGTCACCATGAATTATTTTTTTGCTACTGCGATTTAAAAAAACCCTCCTTCACTCAACGTTTAGGCATTTTATGCCGTCCAGATTCATGTGCATCGATAAAAGACCGAACATCTTGCATTTAACGACAACAAAAATGATACATAGTGTGCGAAGGTTTGTTTTAACGATATTTGTATGTATTAGTTTTGGCACGTTTGTTCTCAAGATTATATATGCACACGGCAGAGTCGTAGGAAAAGATGTTTTCATTTGTACCAAAAAAAAACAGCGATAACCAAAATGTATATTATTCTCATAACTGACGAAAATGTTTAAGTCATCAACCGATTGTGATAACCTCAACATGGTAGATACCTAGGGAGCTCAATGTCGCCGTAACTTGTTTTCCTTAGTTATGTTTAAAGTTTATAACGGATTCACTTATAATCTATCATCATCATCCTCATCCTCATCATCATCCTCAATCATAATCATCAATCATCATCTATCATCAGCATCATATCATCAGATCATCATCATCATCATCATTATCATGCATCATCATCATCATCATCATCATCATCATCATCATCGCCACTCTCCGCCTTCTCCTCCAACTCCTCCCAAAACATCAGTCATCATTATCCTTATCACCATTTACACCATTATCATCAGCAGCATATCAGCATCATCAACCGCATCCCTCATCAACATTTGCATTTATTTTTCCCTCAGTCTATGATTTTACTTGTTCAATAATTTACTCAAACATGACAAACAAGAAAACCCGAAACTACATACTACACTAATGTTCAACGTGAGTCGAGTGCATTGATTTTTCTTTCGCATAGTTTACTTGTCCGGATACCGCTTAAAACCATAATTCGTTGCGTCCGTCGTTTTTTATAACAAAACGTAAAATAAGCAGATGCAAGATATTGATAAAAGAAACAAGAATGTTAATGTGTCAAATTGCGCGTACTTAAGTATTGAATAAAACGTTTGATATTTTGTTATAATTGTTTGTTGTAAATCAAGCATCCGGAGAGTTTTTTTTCTTCCAATCCCCTTCAATGAAGCTTCGCAGTTATTATCTAGTTTTTTTAAGAAAAAGTTTCTTGAAAATGTCTATAATAAATTCAATTGATTACCGCCCACCTAAGATGCGGTGTCTAAACCAAACGAAAACACACTCAGAGTCCGATTAACGCGAATATCTTGGGTTGGTTATTATGCTCACTGAAACTCGTCATGTTATCATACGCTAAGAGTTTAACAAACAGACATCTGTATACGCTCAAACCACTGACATGAGGAACGTCATTTTTTGAGTGGCATCCATTAAAAAAAATAATTGTGGTTTATAATTTCAATGAATGATTTGCATTCGCATATCGGGGATGATTCATTTGTTTTCAGTCACGTATGAAGTCATAAAATACTTATTCTTAATGGAAATAGCCACGATGATACATCTATAGCAAATCAATTTAAAATATTTTGGGTGTTTTTAATTTTATACCATTTTAATAAATATATGCAATGATTAAATTTTATTTTCGTAATAATCTTGTACATGTACATACCAATTTGTTTTGTTTACGTACACGCTTAGCTTCGCCATATTCTTAATACTAACCAAAGAGAATGTTTTATTGCAGACTTTTGTATTACATTTGAAAATATTCGGCTGAGTGTTTTTCCTTCATAAACAATTTTCTTATAAATAGCAACACGGTAAACGTTCTGTAATAATACGGAAATTTGTGTCGGCCAATCTGTAGGAAACAGGTTGTTTCGGGGTTTACGAAAAAATCGAGCGCCATGTTTGAGCCTCTGCTATTTAATTTGCCAGAATATGCCTTTTTATAGTTTAAAGCTATTTATTGTATCGTGATTGCATTTATATACTTACTACGTATTTGAAACGCTATCGAGTCCGTTGCTGGAACTAGAACCAGTACTTGGTGTCTATGGGGGAGAAGTAAAGAATGCTCCAACAGTGGGGATAAACCTGTAACCTACGGTATCTATGTAGACAACCATATCCACTACGACAATGAACAACATTTAAACAACCCTCAAAATAAACAACGCAAAACCAATTAAATGTGCAGTCAATATTTAATCATCAAATGTATATCGCCCCCTCAGTAGTTCGTCTGTTTTGAAAAAAAAAACACGTTATTTACGAGACGTCAGGAGCGTTTATTGACGGTAAACGTTAATCAACAACCGAAGAAACCACTGAGGTATAAAGCAAACGAGTATATAAGCATGGGAAATTATTTGTATCAGTACACACTGAACTGAGTGACGGAAACAACTGAGAGGTTTACAAGATCTATAAACGACGCGTTTTAAAAAGGTAATAGTTCTTTCACACTGTATAATTGGATTCTTAATAAATATGTTTTATTTCACACTTTTAGTTTAATATAGAATTATATTGGTGGAAATCAAATAATTTTAGGTAAATATGTAAGTTTCTTTTTTTTATTAAATGAAAATACAAAACGATTCGAAATATATTTCCAACAATTACATCGGTTATAAGTGTCAGCTTTTTCTGACTATGACAATATATGTAGAGCATTCACAGACATTATTTTCACCAAACGCCAAATAACAGTAACTATATACATTTCATTTAGCATGTCTATCCGTAGTATCGGCCCTCTTAATGAATACATACGAATTTTGGAAGTGATTTTTTTTAAACGCGCATGTGTTATATGTCAGTATATAGTTAAATATGTATTCTTGGACATAACAGCGAAAATTGCATATATATCGGCATTGTGTTGACGAAATACTGGCTAGACTAAGCTCCATGTAGTAATCGGTATCGTACAACTACAGTGTTTTGCCTAATTTCAGCTTTTCTAATTGGTTGCTAAGGTTTGCTACTATGCGCATGTGCTTGTTCTATAATACAGTATCTTCATGAAAATAACGAAACTCTTGCTCATGTTGTTCTTAAATATTGGTACATTTGTTTCAAAAATGAGCGGCATATAAAACATTGATAAAGCTACTAAAGCTACATAAACAAACAAACAAACATAACTGAGTGTAACGTAATTTAAAATCATAGCATCAACACGGAATAAACAAGACCTACTTTCCAATGAACATCGGAAATCATGAAAATTATCGTCGTTATAGTAATTTAACACAAGCAAATAAATTAAAACTTCTAAAAATTGAAAAAACAACAACATTGAATTTCCTGCACCTCTTGTGGGTTTTTCGTTTAAGACACGATACTATGAGGAGGGCCGATATTATGAGAATAAAGGATAGCTTCACTTGTTTTACCCAAAATACTTATTTTGTACGTTTTCAACGAATAAATCTTTTGCTGGTGTCATGTTTGTTTGCGCTGTATGTTTCTTTATTATGCTAATGAATTAACAAACAAATATCAGATATTTATTTTTAAATCAGAGGATACGCAAATGTTGTGAAATTTAATAGTTTTACACAAGTGCGATGTAATTACGTATCGTGATCGTGCAACCAAGCTTGTTTTAAACAAATTAAATCAAATAACTATTACATTGTTTTAGGTGTAAAATAACTGTCATTTAATATATGATTTTCAACATATGCAAGTTTTATATCAATATTACTGAGTCTGACGATTTTATGTCATCTGTTTGTGTTTTTTTTTTTGTCTTGCTCATTAGTGAAAGGATTATAAATAATTGAAAGTATGCTAATTTCCAGATAAATAAAGTTACGATGACGAAACTCGCTGTGATATTAGCCGTGGCCTTGTGTTCCATCACAACGCAAGCAAAGCCTCTGGACGAAGTTTGCTCCCATTTGTCATTGGAAAACGGCGTCGGATTCGTACGTCACGAAGACTGCGACAAGTTCATCCAGTGCTACAAGGATGGGCTCGGAAAACTAGTTGGCATAGTACAACAATGCGGCTTCGGCACCGAATGGAACCAGGAACTCCTTACTTGCGTGGCTTCTTCAATCTCCACATGTCCACCAGCATCGGATAAATGTTACCAGTTGAGAAATGGCAACGTGCGCAAAGCCATCGGTAACTGCAGGGGTTACTGGGTGTGCAATAACGGCGATTCTATTCCAAAATGCTGCCCTATGGGTCAGTATTATAATGAAGCCACTGGGTGCACAAACGTGGACAACGACACCGAATGCAATGCTAGATGCTTCAATGATAACTCATTCCCAGAAGAATTGAATGCTACTACAGAAATGACCACGACGACAAAACAGCCATGCATTACCAAGCGAGCTATCCCAGGCATTTCGAACCAATACGAGGAGTACATTGTCGCTTTGGGATGGATATCCCGACCTTGCCAAGCAGGTCTCCAGTACGTACAAGATGACTGTGACTGCACACAGGTCGTTTCTGTCCCAAAGCCCACCGCATGCACTCGCGAAATCTATCTGTCGTTTAACGATAACCATTACGACCAGTCCGGTAAGAATAACTACGTCCAAAACGAAAACGTCGTCATCGAAAACGGCAAGGCCATTTTCAACGGTCTGAATAGCCAGCTGATTATCCCGCGATTCACAAACGTCGACGCATCTTCAATTGTCTTAAGAGTCTCCTACACCTCTGACCACAAAAGTCTTACCCAACCGCAAACAATTTTGTCTGACAGCAACTGCTTAAATGGAATGTCAGTAGTCATCGCTGAAGACATCAATGCAGTGTATTACACCGTGGGGACGAACATACAGGACACAAAGTTTGACAACACCGTCGCCCTGAACCAGACGGTGTCCCTTGAGAAGGATATCGCCTTAAGCTTCCACCAGGGAGTCCTCACAGGGAAGCTGGGAAATGAGGAAACGGTGTTGCGCAATATACCCGGGGATCTTCGCAGCGTTCACTGCGCTCTTCACATTGGTGACTCTGACGGAGTCATTGGTGGCCGGTTCAAGGGAGAAATCGACGAATTATCCATCTACCTTTGCGCATAAAATGTTTACTTGCATGCGAATTATTTGTATTGATACGCTATCAAAATGTGCATTAGCTCTCTTTTTATATAAGAAATATTGTGAACGATATAAAAGCATTTATAAGTATTTATTTTAAAGAGCTTATCTTGATCATCTGAGTGATTCATGATGCACTGAATGTATATTCTAAGGTAAAAATGTCAATATATATTGTTAAATATAAAAAAATACGTGATGTTATTTATATGCATATGACCGTTTTAAAGAGTGTGCGTACGTAATTTTGTTTACATGTGTGTAATGTGATGTTCATGATATACGTGATTTTTTCCTCATTTTGTACACACTTCTTGATAATAGAAATCCCAAGCAATAAAGCATTTGTGAACTTACATTTGTTTGGTATTGAGTTGTTTTCAATAACTGCAAGTTCATAGATGACGTTACTCGTAAATTTTCGACATTACACTTAACAGTTATTGTTAGCCCGACTGATTAGTTCGTACAAATCGTACAAATTTCGTACAAAATTCACACGTTTTTCCTAGTTGAGTATATTGAGACTGTGTGTCTAGCAAGAAAAATATCATTGTTACTAATTTTTGATTCTGTATATTCGCATCTTGCGACTATTGAACTTCTTTTGCGTTATTCTACTTTAACAAGAAATATTTAAGTTCTAGTGACGTTCCGGTAACGTTCGTAGAATAAATTGTATGAAAATCCATCCTATTCGGAATATTTCACACTGATCTAAAATGAGTAAACGTATTATTATTAAATCAGCAACGGGTTGCACTCTGGTATTTCCAATTGAAATACTCTTTTCAGTGAATAGGTTATGTCCACCACTGTCTTATCGTGTAGCAAGAAAGGCGACAATGAATATTAGGCATACATGCTCGCACGTGACTATTCGAAATACATGTCGACAGCTATAACTCTATTTACAAAAAAGGAAGCTACTTGTCCACTGGCAATCGGGGTTTTGGAAATAAAAATACAGCAAAATACTAGAGTACTTTTAAAAATCTAATAATAACAACATCTATTTAAAAAGTTATATTAAAGGGTTGGTTTGTCTTGACTCCTTTTATCCATCAAAATCACCACATGGCCAATCAAACGCAATTGTACTGTCGGTGTTTTCATAATAATGTCTAAACGAATCACGTATTCTCCAAATAACGGATTTAAAGCTTATTTATCTATTTTGATTCATTATCATCGATAAAATAAGCACTAAATATATCTAAGAAATATTGCTTGTGTTATATAAAATGTACATTGAATTGTATCTGTTTGGAAAAAAGCACTTGTCATTTAAGTTATATCATGTGAAATGTGCATTTTCTGAGTGGCCTAGAATAATGGTAGCTATCAATTTTATAACAAGACACGTGCACATTGATTTTTGATACGACAAGATATCCACATCAATTTATTTACACTTTTGTATGCACAACCGAGGGAATGTACATGCATTGATTATATCTTGGTTCACTTGGATCAAAGAACGGTTACATCCAATCATGTGTATAGTGTGTGTTGCCTTTGGATAAATACATAGGTCAAAATTGAACAATATGTATTTCTTGTCCAAACATGTGCATACACGTTCTCTGTGCACACTATGTATTTTTGTCGGAACATTTTTAAACACATCCTCTGTATATTAAAACAGTATTAAATTCTTGGTTATTTAAATATTGACAAACTAATAAATAGCACAACACAGAATTTCAGCTTTTAAAGTAGCAATATTAAAGTGGCAATATGCCCCTGTTTTAAAAACTGTACATGCGGTCCCGCAAATGGATCTCTCACTTGCAATTGTGACAAAGGTATTAATAGTTTGGGTAAACAGGTAGTGTGGGTGATCAGCATTTGTGAATACCAACGTAATAATGCTCTTCAAATGATTTTGTAATAGTCAACGAACAAACTTTGTATTGTTATGTGATCGCGTAATATGAGATCGATGTAAAGTGAGACAATAAGTATTTTTATGAGACCTATCTGATTTCTTTCAACATTTATAGTTATACCTATAATGTGAGTTAACTATTGATATAGACAGACAGACAAAATAGTTTTATAACGTCTCGCGTTTGTACGTACAAACACAGTAAAACAGCACACAATCATTATATATACATGTAAGTACAAAACCACTCTAAAAGAATTACGAGAGAGGATGGTTCTAAAAATTACTGTGTTTAACGATTATGTACATTATAAAAACGTTCACATCTGTTAGAAATATATAATGATCCTTACACTAATTTGACTTAAAATGATTAATTTTCTTAAAATAAATTAAAAAATAATATTCACACACACATACAATAAAAGATAATTTTGTATAAATGTATACACAATAAACAATTTTGTAGTTTTGAATTACAAGTTATATTACTATTTGATATGTAATTGTTATATGCACAAATTAAAATGTTTATATACACATGTGGTTGCGTTCCTTCATTAAAATGTAATGACAGGCTCTGGAACTGGCTTTTATAATGACAGCGATCATATGACAGCAAGAAGTTCATTTTCTCTCTTGGATTTAATGCGTTTAACATTGGATTAACCAAAAAGAGCACTTTCTGTTAAAGTGGATCTTATATTTGCATATAGCGGACACATCATTTTCACTTTCGAAACACGTCATACAGATAAAACAATATCGTTCATTTTACTGTACACCTTCATTACGTCCTGTTTCTATACGCAGAGGTGGTTCTACAGCGTACTGTGTCTTAAACTGCCTATAGTTCAGAAGTGTATTACCCCCATTTGCGTTTATTTGACCAAGTTCTCTATTAAAGATATTTTCTCATTTACACTTAAATTCGTTCAACATAGCTTGTTGATGGCTATTAATTGTCGACTTTTTTATCTTTGCTGTATAAATGACCATGGCCAAAGGCGGCATTTTGTAGTTTTGTATTGACAGATATAATTATCGTTTTGCTCCACTTGTTTCGTCATGCGCCCTGTCTAGCTAAGTAGTCTAAGCACTGTTTATCATGTCTTGTGACGTCCATCCCGTTTAAGCAAAACTATTGTCCGAGCGAAAATTTACACTTGATAACAAGAAATGATTGTTGCATTCTTATCATTAAGTGTGTAATTTTATATAATCATTGCAAACATTCTTTTGAAAGAAATGGTTAAACAATAAATAAGACTTTGAACAGCAAAGACTCATGTTTGGTATTATTTATTCTTTATTCAATAGATTTGAGAAAAAACTTCAATATACAATAGTTGCCTACTTTTTTTAATGTGTTACATTACATACTGGCGTTCACCGTTACACTTCGGGTGTTTTGTAAATCGTTTTTATATTCAGACACTCTCTCTGATTTACTGGCTCAGACAGTGATTTAGAGCATTAACAAGGGGTTAGAACGAATTTTAATCACATGTGTTTTTCTTACTGTTTAAAGATAAAGTACCATCCAACTATCGGGTATTTTTGCGTTTAGAAAATCGTCAAATCGGGAAAATGCCACCCCATACTTTTGTTTGTTATTCAATGATGATTGTTCATGATCTTTTTTTATTTTACACATTCAATTATATTTGAAAAAATGGAACAAAATGAAAAAATAAAGAAAGATATGTTGCAAACAGATTAGAAATATTTATGTCACTGATTATCTTTATTAAAGTGTGAAATACCAATAGTATTTTTTTAAAGTCTAATGAATAAGATGTTTATTGCAAATTTAGAGACTTTAATGGGCTTAATTGCCAATCAAAAGAAGTAGTTTCGTAACCGCAAATGGCCAAACTTGTTTGTCCTGCATATTCTGGTTTGTCTTTCACTTGATAAACGTTTCCATTGTCCACCCTGATGCCATTATCATCCATTTCAGGTCAGTGATCGTTCTGATCGTTTTGAATGAGACTGGAGGTCTGGTTGACGTGGTGAAACAATTTTAATTATATAGTTTATTAATTGTTTTTACCAGAGAAGCAATACATACATTAGTTAACTGATTAATCAATTTGTAAAGCAGGTAAGCACCAAAATCATGTTATTACGAACAAGCACCACAAAACACACTGGAGACAAGAAAGTAAATGTGTCACAGTCTGGAATGCAGTGATGACGTCATGCCAACTTCTTTAAGCCTAGTTGCCTTTTCTAAAACACAGTCAATTAATTCCTTATTTACGCTCGCAATCAGTACCAAGGCACCGGTCTTCTGAAAGAATTCTGCTGTGCGGGTAACGGACAAGTGGTTTTCACATATGTCTGGGTAAGTGCTCGACACGAACGGTACAGGTACATAGCAAAACTCAGACTTCTCCCGTGGGTCTAAGGTCATTTGAATGTCGTTCTGAAAAAAAATACGAGTTAATGAAGTTATCTAAATAAACTTATAAGTCTTCAAAAAGTCGGGGTAATAATACTTTGATAATAAAAAAGCTTAAGTCGTGCTTGTTTTATGTCTACTATTGTTAGTAAAAGTAGAAGAAGAATCTTTAGCTCCTGCAGATATAGCGCTTAATATATGTATCCCGAAAAGCAACTTTTTGGAATAACCCACTAATCTGCTGATACAAATAAACATGACCCATTTATAATCCTTTCAAAATCACACACCATATCAACCGTTATTATTTAAAGGAAGCAATCATTGGTTGATTTGGACCAGCGTTGTTTGTACCGGGGTGATTAGTGGGTTTTTCTACACTCGTGCTTTTCCGGGATCAGTCTATTCAAACTTCAGTGCGTTAAGAAAGACATTGTTTTAACTTGAGGATGTCAATATAACTACTTTCTCAGCCAACATCTGACCTGAAGCGCCTCCACGTGCACGCGTCTCATGCTATCAGCGATTGCACGTGCAGCCGACAGTGGACCACGTGCATTAACGGATCTCATAGTCTGCAAATACATAACATGGGATTACTATGGAATATACTCATAGTAAATACTGATACCAACACAATGGTAACTGAACAGTCACACTTCGACATTCGTAGTGTATGGTAAGAAACCCAAAACAACCATACCAATATGAACGGAATATAAAATAGAAATTTCTTAAATTGACTTGATCAAAGTTTTAAAAACGTACAATTAGAAGATTCCATTGATTTTAAAGAATGCATACAATGAACATGTAAATAAAAAAACTATTAACTGTAAAAATTGTTAAAAAATATCGGCTCATTTTGTACGATCATCAATTGAAATCGGTAAAAAATGGAGCGTTATATAGCTTTCATAAATAATACGTGTTGAACTATAACTAATATTGCCGTTAGACAAGGCAAGCTTCTTATTCATATTTTCCCTAACTATTATACTTATTTTAGACAATTAAATTATTAAAGGTTTGTCAGTTAATACATTTACTAACTTAATGCGAAACAGTGTGCTCAAGCACATAAGCCATCTGATTTCACTACAAGAATATAATTCTTAAACTCAAACTGCAAAAAAAGCAATTAATCCCAAAAGAGCTGAAGCATAGAGGGTCATCACCTGTCTGTTAGTGTCAGGATGCAACGCCCCGTCCAGTGCTTGAAAGTCAACATGTGACAATCTACTCCAGAAGGTATCTAACTGACGGTTGCCAGGGTTATCAAAGCGTTCAACATCTGGTAAGACGAGAATGATGTCAGCAACTGTGCAGGCCGCGCAGAAGTCGGCAGTGGTGGACACGCCTACAGCAACAGGAACTCATAAATTTATATGACATTACATACGGGGGCTATACATAATAACAAAATTATCCGAAACATTAAGAGTTTTATGTGTCACCATCTTTTAATCGGAAACTTTTTAAAGAAGATGTGTAAGTAGTAAATAATCTGTAATCTGTACAATATGCATTACTGACATTCATCTACTACGAGTATATCTGCTTATATTTGGTAAAACCACTTTGTATTTTCCGCAAGTGAGTTTTAGTTGGATAATAAAGTCTTAGGCTTCAAAATATGATGACCTAGAATGTGGCTCAACTTAACCTTACATGCACGACTCACGAAAGTTTGTACGACTTTTGGATAAAAGCTGCAATTATTAACTGTCAAGTTTCATTAAAATATTGTAATTATTGGTAAGCAAACTGTGGCTTCATCAGTTGTTAAGACTTCGTTACCAATCAGGGTGGGTAGGGCGCAGTCTCGCAGTTCTGTAGCCACGCCCACCAGTTCATCTTCTCTATCACTCGTGTCAGACAATACCAAGTGAACTCCATAGACAAAAATGTTGTACCGTGAAATTTAATATTTCGTCACTTATTACGATATTCATTTAAACGACATCGGGTCATTTAATTAACATGTAACATTCTCAAACATATAAATCCTAATACATGCTCCGTTTATTGTCTTCGTAATATGACCTACAAATATATGTGCCCAGGGATTATCCGATTCCTAGTAATTACTATTTAATATTTGTAACAAGGTTTTTGACACTATGTCTTCTTAAGTGCATTTTATAATTAATATATGAGACTATTACTAATGTACATAATATGAAGGAGAGAATAATTGCATACATTTATACAAGTAGTTTGAATAACAATAACTTTTTTCATTCGTAAAAAAATAGTCATCTACTCAGCAATATATTGGCTACATCTATCAATTCAAAGCTTAACGCCATATAAAAAATCTCAAAACAAGTCGCGTTCATATTTATCAAAAAGGAAAAAGCGCACATCTACCTGGTGTTGAAACACGTCTCCGGCTGCCAACAGTGGCAGTAATTGATAGGCAACTGATGAGCAGGCACCAGATATCAGCACGCGCATCTATAATAGACAGGTCAATTAACAGGCATTGGTGGCTACACGGTTCTCTACCAGTAGGGCACCAGATATCAGCACACGCATCTATAATAGACAGGTCAATTAACAGGCATTGGTGGCTACACGGTTCTCTAGCAGTAGAGCACCAGATATCAACACGCGCATCTAAAAAAGACAGGTCAATTACGGGCATTGGTGGCTACACGGTTCTCTACCAGTTGGGCACCATATATCAGCACGCGCATCTGTAATAGACAGGACAATTAACAGGCATTGGTGGCTACACGGTTCTCTAGCAGTAGAGCACCAGATATCAACACGCGCATCTAAAAAAGACAGGTCAATTACGGGCATTGGTGGCTACACGGTTCTCTACCAGTTGGGCACCATATATCAACACGCGCATCTATAAAAGACAAGTCAATTACAGGCATTCTTAGCTACACGGTTTTCTACCAGTAGGGCACCAGATATAAACACGTGCATCTATAAAAGACAGGTCAATTAACAGGCATTGGTGGCTACACGGTCCTCTACCAGTAGGGAACCAGATATCAACACGCGCATCTATAAAAGACAGGTCAATTAACAGGCATTCGTGGCTACACGTTTCTCTACCAGTAGGGCACCAGATATCAACACGCGCATCTATAAAAGACAGGTCAATTACGGGCATTGGTGGCTACACGGTTTTCTACCAGTAGGGGCGTACATGGGAGGGGTGGGTAGGGAACAATGCTGAAGCAACGACCATAGTCCCATGTAGTCGATCATGTAGTCAGAAAAATCTCATTATTGGCGCTCATGATTCGGGGTATTTTACAAAAAAAGATCGTGTTGAATACCGTTTCAAATACATAATACATTATTTTATTTACTAATCCGTTCTGTTTCACACCATGCTAATTTTGTGCCAGTTAGGACCCACCTAAAACCACCAGTGATTTTGTAGTTGTGGTCCGTTTTAGTATTGAACTGGCAAACTTAAAACAGTTCATGAATTGTGATCGAATGGCTTCGAACCATGTCGTGTTAAAAAATGCAAAATTCTTCGTTTTGAATAAATATGTTGTGTATATTTTCATTATTTATTATTTATGATCTATATTCTATAGTGTGTATATATATATTGCCTTTTGGCGATGTTTATGTTCTTAGAAGTTGCGATTACTTTTAATTATTGGACGACGACAGATACATCTTTAAATGATACCAGGCTTGCTAAATTTGCTATATATTAAAGGCCAAAAGTGTTTGTTATAAAAGTTTGAAGTTTTATAATGTGATCCTATGGGATATTGAATGAGTGCAATCGTAACTATATGACCGTGCTTTACCACACATAAATGAACATACCGAACACAAATATGGACTTATACAACACAATTTTGTCCATACATATATAGGATTCAGCGCAGATATTTTACAGCATCGATAAAAATTGAGACAATTTTGAATGAACGAAAAAGTTACAAACTAATAATGCTTTAAACGTATGATGGATTAGATTGATTAAAATAGGGGAGATAATAGCTGGTATGATATTGGTGACATAGCATTCACGGGAGACTAATCTATGAGTGGGTAAAAGAAAATAACCGATACGAGGGATACTTTTATCTTAAATTACTAGCGAAATAAAAGCTTACATTTGTTAAGAATTAAATTTAGTAGAAAAGATGTATCCCAAGTTGTACTCACTTTTGCATCTGTATGAAATAGTACTACAAACAGTGTATCCGTTCAACTTCAATTGCTTTCAATTGTTTGTGTTGAGTCAATGAAACTTGTTAGGGTCATAACTCATGATGCGAACTTTGGACCTAGTATATACGTTTGCACCAGTTATTTCCCTTTTCACGTACATAAAAAATGTAAACCAAGTTTATGACTTTTGTTTGATTTCATAGATAACAAAGTTAAGATCTACTGGAGAGGTTGATAAAAGGCATAATTCAAATAAATCATATGCTCAGAAAGTTTTAAGATATAATTTCACAATTAACAGAAAGCAACCGAACAAGGACGAGACACAGGCACAACAGATTTGAGCAATTTGGCCAGTGCATTGGTGATTAGTAATAACTATTTTTGTAACTTGTATTTAGGCTAAATAAGATAGATAATTCATTATCTCCATGACATGCAATGAACTTTAGTGTTCATCATTATTATAAGTTCTAGTGTTTTGACGAAAATGTATTCATAAATGCGTTTTTACAACGTGGTGAATAATTGTGTACATTTGAATTGATGGACATTAAATCATTGTTGAAGGCTCGCATTCCCTTAAATTATAAAATGTGCGCATTTCTAGCGAGCATTGAATTTTCCCGCTGCAATTCAATAAATCAAGGTCAAATGAGATCTTAAAACAAAACATCTTACATCATATAGACTGTGAACACACTCGATGCTGATAAACCCCTCGTAAATAATGCGGAAAGAAGTATTTGACCTTATCACAGCATCGTGAAATAAAGTACTATTGCATTTAAAAAAAAAGTATCTTATAACTGAAATAATTTTCCGATAATCGTTATTAAACGGACATTCACCAACGTTTTGATAACGTTCCATGTTTAATGCTCTCAGATCAGAAATCCAAATCATCGCTTTTTTTCTTTTGTATTAATTGAGCAACATTTGAGCAATAACTCGAAATTCGTTTTTAATGAATAAATAATAATAATAAGTGCGTTCTGAATAAGCGTTGTATATGTGTGTCGTATGTGGGGGATGGGGTGGGCGGGGGAAGTAGCGTTCCTTATAAATAAAACAACGATAGAGCGAAAACTATGTTCATTTAATCGGCTCCCAATATTCAGAATACATGTTGTAATCGCGATTAATATTAACGACCTGGTGACGACTCTTTTGAGTTGTTAGTTATTAATTAAGTACCGATAATTGTCTCCTGTGATTTTAGAATCTTATAAATACTTGAACCAGAATTAAGTTGTTTTTTAACAAATGCACTTGGCTTTTGCCCTCAGAACACGCGTTTGATGGGTCGCACTGAAAACCTCAGGAACAGTTCAAATCCAGTTTCAATCCAAAAGATTACAATTATTAATTTTGTGTTTGAAAATTCAATTATTCGCTTCATCTTAAATACATTTCCTTGTTTGACTTCCTCAATTTAAGCTTTGTGAGTATAATTTTAACCACACGAGTCTGATTCGATGGTCTTATTTGTGGACGATCATACCATAAGCCGGATTCATCACAAAATAATACATCAAACTTGGGTCTTCATCCTATCAGATCCATGTATTACAAGATAAACTTGGCCATTGTCAACCGCAGCTTTTGAAATATCTTTTGTAAGTTTTTGTCACTGACATTTTTTTGGTTCTGTAAATTGATAATAAAATCATAATGTTAGATCAATTTATATTTTTCTGATTATATGTTAAGAAGAATTCAAAAAAGTCTTTAAATAAAAATGTAGAGGTAACACAAAGTAATTATAATAATGATTAATACAATTTTTAAGGCGAAAATACACTATTATGGTATGGCGGTATTCTTGTGATTATCTATAAGTAATGGTATTGTACAAGTGCATATTTGGACTTAGGTAAGCAGACAGTCTTAAACCGAAATTAAAGGGGCCTTTTCACAGATTGTTGCATATATTTAAGTTAGTCATTAACTGCCTTATATTGATAAATGTTAACATTGTATCTAAATAGCTCCAGTAAACAAACAAGAAAAAAATTTAAGAAAGAAAAAAGTAACCGTCAACTGGGCTCGAACCACTGACCCCTGGAGTAAAAGTCTATTGCCTAGACCACTCGGCCATCCGTGCTCATACAATGAGTGATGTATTTTATACGTTATATCAGCAATCCTCGTAGTATCACAAAATATAACGACAACTACAGAACTCTCAAAATTATTAAATCGTTTCGCGTTGCAACGCTTTATAATTTTCAGGTTTTTAAAATCGTAAAAAGATGAAAATAATGGATATTTAAGAGCATGATAAATGTTCAGTATTACTGTTTCCTCACAAATATAATCACTACAATAAATTTGCGAATCTGAAACATTTTTTTTTATTTTGTCAATTAACCAAAACGTTAAAAGGCCCCTTTAATTTATAACTTCGGAATGTACTATAAAACGATAGTGATAGTGACATGTACGTGTCTGCATATTTGATTTTATCTTGCGTTGTGTACATAAACAAGCACACAACGATAAATATACGCATTAATGAGGATATGATTTTACATCAGATTCACATTTATCTTCCTTAAGCGTGTATATCCGGCAAACCTAACGGAAGTCCTCATGGAGTAGTTACCAGTCATTTTTAACGAAAGAAACACAGGAATTCATTGAAAACAACTTCATTCCTTTAATCAGTATCCAGATAGAAGAGCCATGATAATTTGGAAAAGCCTAACAATGACATTTAAACAATTACAACATGAAAAGTGAATGTTTCGTATATGCGACCTTGTTTATACGACGAATAAAGAAAGGTGTAAATCTCATTCAAACTGCTTTTGACCAATCAAGACAACCGTGCCTTTATTAAGAAATAGTCTTGTTCTTCTGACAGTCCCGGTGTGGAGTACGTGTTCATCAATCACGATTCAGGAAAAACTGCAAAACTTCTCATTCTGCCGATAGCGCTGTCCATTATTTGGAGACTGGGGTGTTACTGAAGCAAATATATTACGTCAGTCTGTGGTATAACAATGAACGTATCTTCTGACAATTTATGGTATAAGAACGAGGATGCGATTTATTGAGTATTGAGCATCCCTTATATATGATAATTTGAGGATGTTTAACTGAATAATGCTAAATGACGACAGTGACACATACATGTGCCTTTGATAAAAAAACAATTCATCCCATATTGGTGGTCATTTCGGTGTTTCATCATAACGCCTATGATCATTTAGTTGATGATTCAAAGTGAGAAAAGTCAATCCAGTTTGCGTCCAAAAACAGCGCCACTGTCTGCAGAGAACAAACAATTCATGTTATTTAAAAAAGGCATCTTTTGTGTGCCGAAGAGGGAGCGCATACTTAACATTTTTGTGACGCTTTGTCTTGAAACTACGATGATGGTGGACATATCCCTTCCAAATATACATCATGTTGAATTACATCAAGATTTCAGATGTCAGATTGCGTAGTCGATTGTCAACACTCTACATTGCGGAAACACATTATGTTCAGAGTTTTATTTGTTGCATGTAAGAATGTAGATGCTCTTTCGGTTGTCAAAATACTATAAATTGAAAAACTTACGTGTTTCCTACTAAGAAGTATCTTGAATAACGTCTGATTACTTATTGAAATGTCAAAATTGTATCTGTGAAATTGTAATGTATATCTTTTAACGCCGTATTTTACATTACAGTCCTAAACATGTTCTCTAAAAGGAACTTCTTAGTTCTTACGCAATAATGACATATTTCATAATTGTTAAATTCTTTATCAACGGATTTTTGCACAAGTTTTTGAATAAATCAGTAAAATATAACCATATCGATAATGACTCCAGTAATTATCATGAAACGAGCAATACCACTTTAAAAAAAGTTTAAACACAATGTAAAAATATATTTTTCAGTGGAAATCATTAAACAGTTTATCGCAATCGAACCCGCACCAAATAAGTATCCATTTTATGCCTCTCAATATCATGTGTGTGAACTCATGGCTGTGATTAAAGATTGGCGCATTAATCTCATTAAGAACCCGTACTATAAACCTAATTGTCCATTCTTGAAAACGCTCCGTCAATATTCCCTTAGGCTACAACGTGTTGAATGTCGTGTCTTTAAACCGATGTTATATTCGGCACAAAAAAATTTCCGGTATATAATATTTATATGTGGGAACTTTGACGGCAGAGCAAACGTTCGTTATGTTTGATGTGAACCTTGTATATTACATGTGTGTGACGTGCGGTACGCGTTTGTGTTCAACTGCATGTTTCTTATTAAGTATTGCGTTCACAACATAGCACTTACAATATGACATATATAATGAAGACTATATCAATGTGGTAGCAAAAATTATAGACTTTATTAGTTTGCAGCAAGCACTTAAGTAATTTTTATGTTGCGTTAGGCTGCGTGAGTGATGAAAACTTAGATCTATTCTAAAAGGTAAAAACACGAACCAAGAATGTAATGTATTTTTTACAATGTGCTGGGATACAAGTAACAACAAAGGAAGATTATATCTTTAAGTTAAAACACACATGTAACGTTCAAACTTAACACACGTGAATTCACTTGATATTAAAACAGCATTTCGCACATGTTTTCTTAAACAAAATGCAATAACAATTTTAACAATCTAATAAATGTATGAATGCTTGCTTTTTATGGAAGTGTTGCTTTTTCCCCGTTCGTTTCTTTTAACGTCAATATGACGCGCTTAGACTAAATGTTGACTTTAAGTTTTAAGCACACAACACCCTAGGATCATCCCACAGAGACGCCGTTGCTAAGTAGCCAGGACATTTTGCACTTCCCCGTTGCGTTATCATACAAACCGGATGGCGCGCAGCCTTACACATCACAAATATAACAAAAATAAACGCCTGCATTCTTCTTTATAATTGCTTTGGAAAACATATGCTCTTCAGAAAGAAAAGCGTAAGTACAGAGACAATACGAGATTTATCGAAATATATTACTTTAACTTTGTTACTTTATACGGGCTATATATAAAAACTAGATTTTCTCCTTTATATAGTTAATAACATTTAGCTTTTTTCTGCTTGTTGTCTTGCTACACGTTAATGCTGTATTTTTTTAATAAAAGAACATGTTAACGTTAAATGGAATGCGAAAAACAAGTTACACTCGTCTTACGATAGCGAATGTCTTTTTCTGTGCAGTTCTTAGCTGCATCACACGCAGTACGGGATGTTACGCGGAGTTTTCGCGGCTTATTTTACATTATTACATATTGCTGGTCATAAACCTATAGATACAAACCAGAAAACCAAAAGAAAATTGAAAGAGAAATTTAAACATATGAGTCAACCGGCCACACGCGAAGTATCCGTACATATTTTAAATATGTATACGCGCGTTCTTCGAACAAACCTGTTTTAGTGGTTTGTCGGGCATTGCTATTTGATTCGAATATTAACAGCATCGAGAATCATCGCGCTCATGCTTAATTCGTTAGTCAATATGGTGGAATAATTCTAGTTAAATTAATTAAAAACAATATTTATCATGGTATTGTTGAAAACACATTAAGAATCTATTATTGATATACCATAATTATATCGCTGGATATCTCCATTTAACATCTTTCTGGTCTAAAGAAAATTCCAGTTCACCTAGTTCACGCTATAGCGTCTTTATTATATAACGATTATTTTACTGGCCGCGAACTCCGGTCAGCACATAAGGTAGTCGTGAAGACGCAGCGATGACCTGTATATAAACTCTAACATTCACACACACTAGCCGCGAATTGACCCGATAACTCGCGGGTTGAAATGCAATGCATTAAAGTAAGGCCTCGCTTCCACTGCTCTTTATACTTTTACATGTTAACATGTTGACAGGAACATGGAAGTTAGTACTAAGTATGAGAAAATAGCCTTTAAGTACAAACGTTCTCGCGCTGGCAATACTCTGAAAATAGGTGCACGCACAAACTGTATTGATGTCGAGATTGAGTGTAAAACTGTTCTATCTATTAAGACTTTTCATAAAAGATAAAATTGTTTCATGCTGAACACGCAGTAAAACAGTGTTACAAAGACGCGGACATGTTTCCAATGTTCTCAAATCAGCCTATGGGATAAATGAAGTGTATTCATTCTGACCTAGCCCCGGGAAATTTTATTTGAATTTTATTGGACAGTTACAAAGGTCAGGTAAGGTGAAAAGCTGGCGTATACAGCTACGCCGAAAAAAAAAAGATATACGGGTTGATTTCGTTTGGTATTAGAGAAAGATAATCAGGTATATCAATGCAATCCAAGACAGAGAATGCCTTTTTCTCTGCGAAGTTCTTGAATGCATCACCTCCACATCAAATACGGGGTGTTGCGCCATATTTCGTGGCTTTTGTCACATTATTTGAAATTGGGATTATCTAAGTCAATGCGCGAAATTAGCACTAACTACCTGTCAAGTTCATAAACGAATGCGAACGACAAAGAAAAATCTTACCGGGCATGAGGTTCGGCTACTTTTGAAATTAACCGGACCTCACCAGATTTTACTTGACCTTGTTCTTATTGTACGCAATCAAAATGAATTCCTTTTATTCAGTTTAATTTTATCGTATTGAGGTTCAAATATTATTAAATAATTAAGCATTCAGTAAAATGATTACTAAATTTAGACGTGTTATTTATAAAACATATGGCAAATTTTCAATTTAATGCGAAAAAAGTTGTTTAATGTTTGTGTAATTTAAAAGTATTTTTAAACAGCAATATTAAACCTTAGAGTTTTCTGTGAAACATTACAGTCGCTTGAAATGTTTACTTTTGCATCACATGTTGAAAAGGTCAATGTAAAGGGAAAGTTCAGATTGGTCCGCGCTGTCACTTTAAAATCAAAACAAGGATTCAAATCAGTAAAAGTCATTTCAAGCAATAAAACTATTGTGTTTTGTGTACGTCAAGAAACTTTATGAAGGTTTCGACTGGTTCTTAAAATAGCACCAGCTGCGTCATCACTGCAGATTGTACTTTTGCTCGACTGGTTGGTAATAAACCGTACAATTTTATCTTGAAACCATCAATCGAAGTAAAATAAACATAAACCAGTCAATATTTTTCATTTCCAACCAAAACATGTTATATATATATCCATTTTTGGCGGACACGGGGATCGCCAGTTTCGGAATTGATACCGGACCACAGTAAATTATATAGGACACTTCAGGGGTCCGACATCTTTCGCATTGTTAAGTTTATACTGTTCATTACTCTTTTCCGTGTGGGTATTTGTGTTTCATCATATGTTGTATCTATGTTCAAAAGGATAAGTTGCTATCTCGTTCGGGCTTGAACATAACAACACGAATGTACTGTTCATTACTCTACAATAGTTAAAAAGTCAAAGAATGGGTAAAATGATTGCCAGTATGTTCTGTGGACTATAAATGCCTGGAAACAAAACAACAACAACACACTAAATACGTGTTCAAAAGCATTATGGCAGACATTCGAAGAATGGCAAATATCGCAGGAAAAGCGACATTCATACCAACAGACGACATTCAGTCGCCACAGTCAAACAGTTATATGGAAGGATTTATCCGCCAGTACATGCTTATTGCTAAATGACAAGTTCATATTTCTAAATGACAATTGTTATTGCTTATTGACAACTCCACTTTGACATATTACAACTTGCATTTGAATTCTGTTACATTTTAAAATATTCGTTTGATTCTTGCATTTGCTGTAGAAACAATTCATTGTTCATGCGCATTAAGGCTTATATTAAGTCCCTTCATGAATACCATTTGTTTTGGTGTAATGGAATTTGCGTCCAGCTTTTCAATATTAAATGTTAATTTACACTACTGCTATTGACTTCTGTGCTTGCCTAAGTACATTTTACTTTGTTGCTGCTTCGATGATCTTACTACAGTGTTATGTACTGTGTTATTTTATTACATGGAAACAATAATACATTTGACGTTCTAGCGCAAATTATACAGGGAGACAACTCTGGCAGGTGTACGATAATGTCCAGCGTGCAGACTACTTTGTCGAAAGATTTATATTGGAGTCCGAGCTTGTTTTGCTGATAGTACATACCGCAAAAGATGTATTCATTCAGAAAAGTTTATTATAAAGAACATGATTACGCATGTATGGTTGCGTTTATAGGTGCGTGCGAGAGTGAGCGGTGGTTGTGTTTTGTGCTTTCATCTATGTTTCCATGCTTATGACGATTGTGCGAGAATATATTGCGAAGCCCCTTTTTACTTTGCGAGATCATAAGGGGAGCGAAGTTCCCGGAGGAAAACCCACCTGTCCAGTATGTGAGTAACAACTAAACCCACATGCACCGAGTGGGTTCTATCAAGTCCGCCTATGTAAGGAGCGAATGTTCAAAGCACCACTCTAGCTTGATAGTCACGCGATACTCAAATCTGTCCTGACAAGTGATCAAACACTTAAAAGGGTTGAACGCTCTGGGCACTTATTAATTGTTAAATGAGAAATTAAGCAATTTGTGCACTAATTGCAAAATGGCGGGAAAAATACACTCTGTTGGACAACAAAAAATAGTTAAGCTGGTACATCGACTTTCAACAACAAAAATGTGGCCATCGTGTGTTCTTTAGATAAAAACTACACCCAGTTGCTTATATGAGCATCAAAACTGCTAAGATAAACATTATCGAAGACATTGTGAACGACGATGTGTTTTTGTTTGTTTTAAAACGGTTTATTTTGATTGTCTGAGTTGTTTTAGCCCAACTTCAAATTTCGCACTTTAAAAACGATTCTCAATACGCTATCCCCTGACAGATGGCAATTTACACAAAATGCTTCAAACTGTTAAAAGGATTTAACATAAAAAAGTTACATGCGTGAAAGACATTCATAAACATTCATTGTGTTCTGCGTTGCATAGAAGCATTTCCAAAAATTAATATATCACGCCATCTACAAAATACTCTTCTCTCATTGGCTGTTTGACGTCACATATGGGGCAGTAGAAACATTCAAAATGGCCGCCCGGAATCGTCGATTCAACAGTAACAGCGCATTTGGATTTTCTACTGCTTATCGATATGAGGCTGTATAAAATAACTGGTTGCTCAAATATGTTTTGTACTCTGTGACCTACAAAAGGACTTTCTGCGCTTTTCCTTTCGTTGGGTTCGTTATCAAAAATGAGTTTGAAGAGCAGAAAATTGAGATGCAGAATGACGGTAAACTCTTTACAAATAGGGTCTACGCAGAATGACAGCACAATTTTCAGTGAAACTTACAAATAACAATTTAACTAGTGAAGATATTCATATGACATGCATGCATTAGCGAAATATGTGTACTCAACTTTCATGGAGAGTTATTTTAAGCCATAAACATTCAGAATTCAACATAGATAATTTCAGTGAAAGTGTGTTTCAGAGCGGACCGTTTTAATGTCACTTTACAAGAAAGAACAGTGTCAGTATTCTTGGTCAAAAATTGTAAATGACAAACATGGTTTGATTTTTATTTTAGTGGATCTGCGTTTTATCAGATTCATATGCATATTCTGCTTATTATGTTTGTTTAAACACCAGACCAAAACAAAGTAACTGTAAACACATGTCTTTAAAAGGAAAATAGTTTTTTTGTACTAATAACCCAGCTCCTAACATTACCCCCCACAAATTTTGGCTAAACTCAGAAGCAGAAAATTGAGACGGAGAGTTGTTGGCGTGATATAATCGTTACAGGGTTAGTTACTGACCCGATACGGGATATACGGTTCTGTGGAAAACCATATCGGGGCGAGACCTTCGGCTCGCCCCGATATGGTTTTCCACAGAACCGTATATCCCGTATTGGGTCAGTAACTTACCCTGTAACTATGAATATCAGTCCATTTGTTAACGTTTATACGCATTTAAATAAAACTTGCTTATAATCAGTTAACATTTAACAACTGCATAAAATATAAATTTTCAAAATATAGAAACCCTTGACAATTGCGTACATTATAAAATATTGTTACTAAACAATAGATTCTTTAAAAAAAATGGTGTGCACTTCATATTTTGTGCAATATTGTATACTTGATAATTTTAATTGTAAAATGCTTCTATTTGTCCTTCAAATTAAAAGATATTATTTATTAATATATAAAATTCCGCAATATCTCTGATCTTGTTATCTAACTAGATTCACGAACGTTTGGACGAATTTTAAAATATAGCTGCAATTTCTGATTATTCCATGTTTTTGATATTTTTTCTAATTTACGGTAGTATTGTTCTTTGGGGTTGTGGGGGGGGGGGGCGGAGAACCCGGAGGATATCGCTCTCCCGGTATTATGACCACTAACAAAACTCACATGCGTGTCAATTGAAAACGGGTCGCCGGAAATTTTGTTGACTTAACGCAGTTAGATGGACGTTTTCACAGTTTGGCAAAATAATGATTTTCAGAAGAAAGTGTCATAGATTCAAACAAGAATGCATACATTTTTGTAAACAGGCGAAATAACGCTCCTGGCTTAGAAAAATTATTTCTTCATTTATGGATACTCATCATTCGAAATCGATAAAATAATAAAGATTTTGTAACGCTTTTCTTCGATAATTTTTAAAATACAAGTATTACTTACATAGCGCTTATTATTCGCAATAATTTATAAAAGCGTGCTTGGTGCAGTGGTTACCCTCTTGCTTTAGCTTCCAGAGGACCCGGGTTCGAATCCCGGGGAAACATTATAAATTTGTTTGAAAACGAATTAAATGAGACTTTTCTAAACTGCGAAAATCTGCAACAGTCCCTTAAAATGATTTATAAGATTTATGAAAATGAAAATGACGTGCAAATCTTAGAAATTATTTAACTGGGTAAAGTCAACTTAATATCCATTGACGACTCCAAAGTGCGCAGCTGTGTTAATAATAATCGTTCTGTGTGACTGAAACGCAAAGACGGGTGTACGAAAGTACTGGAATTTTAACCACGCACCGATTTGTTTGGGCACACGCAACTAGCTTGCTTCTGCCGTTTTCCTGACTCGCAGTGACAGGGCTTTTTCGACAAAAAATAGCTGAAGGTTTAATAGTAAAAAATATAACTTGGAGTTTACTGATCCCGATATTTCTGGTTCTCCGCTTTATATGAATTACATAATTCAAATTGTCATATCGCATTTGATAAACTTCATGTTGCGTCATGCCTTGCAACATGCTTCGTGCATATTGCCTTCGTCTTGTTGAATTGCTAGTGTAATTACTAGTGTAATTGCTAGTGTAATTACTAGTGTAAAGTCGGAATGTACAAACATTTTATTGGTAACGAATAGCACAAAACAATAAGTATTTGTCATATACCAAAATGCAATTGTAATATGTCTGCATGGAGCTGTCGTTAAGCAATATGCACTTGTCATTAAGCAGTATGCAATTGCCATTTAGCAACATGAATGTACTGGCGGACATTCCCTTCCATAGAAGATGATATGTTTGCACAGCAAATGTAACTAGGCAAAATGCAACTACCATGTATCAAAAAGCATGTCAGTAGTTAAAATAAGAATGTCATTTAACAGCATGCATGTTCTGTATTAAAATAAGAATGTCATTTAATCGCATGCATGTACTGGCGGATATTTCCTTCCATACAGTTCATCTTTACGGGCAAGTTAAACTTTCAATGCAATGTCACCGCAGCAACGTTTTTTAAACAGTGACAGTAAATTTAACATTAGTCAATTATGAACCTGTGTTCGCGGGGGTATGGCAATGATATATGCCGGCTTACCCCTATGTATTGTATAATCAGAAATATACAGATTTTTCGCAATGTTAAATTTGCTTTTGGACATATAGTAAACAAAAAGCTGTTCAATAAGCAATGGAACCTTTTACGGGGAATTTGAGTGCACGGTAAAAGAATTATTCCAATCGTGAGCAAAATCCTATTAATAGAACAAAGCCGCAACTTTGACAATTATAATTATGCTAGCTAATGTAAATAAAAAACTGAAGAAAATCGAATTGTTAGCTGTACGACTGAAATAACGCGAAAACCGCATACAACAGGAATCTGCATAGGAGATAAAACACTATTCTACAGCACTACCGGGAAAAAGAGCAGTGTCAGACGGATGTACCTGATTCTATTGAATTAAAAATCAGAATTGCAAACGCATTCAGAGACATTAAAGTGCACCGTGTCCATAAAATATGTATTTTTAACAGCACAAAATATGCATAGAGTTGCACACAATTTTCACACTATCCGAATAGGGATCGAGTGCGGGGCGTCCAAGGCGCTCAAATGGACCCCTTACGTGTACCGTTGAGGAGCTCACATCAGACACGCTGTAGAGGGGTATTGACGTGGTAGTCACCACTGCGACATTCGTGCTGAGACAGGCATTTGTTCGCCGTTTTATACCATGTATTACTTGTATTTCTTTGAGTGCTGCTATTTTTCCAGCCATGTCAGACCGAAAGTAACAAGCGTTAACTGCGTATTAATTAGGGATGTCAACGAATATCCGAATATCCGAATATTCGGTCCCGCACCGAATATTCGAATACTATTTTCCGAATCGAATATTCGAAAGAAAAAAATCGAGTAATTTCAAAGACTTTGTATTCATGAAATTTGCTTCAAACATTGTAAACAATGTTCCTCGTGTCCTAGTGTTTATTCCAGTAGGCGCGATATTGCGTCGCTATGGTGATGACAGTACACGTGTCATAAATCCCGCTTATTGCCTACCTTTTGGAAACTTTAATTGACCAAAGACAGTCACTTTGTGTCAAATTAATGACAGGTGCAAATCGCGTTGGCAATTAAAACACCGACCCGCACTTGATCTAATGACTCGAATTACATTTAAAACGATGAAAGATTAAATTAGTAAAGGAAAAGCCGACTTGGGGTAAAAAACAAATAAGAACTTATGCAAAAGATTTGTGATTATCGTCAATCGCGTTCTCCAATCAAGTGTGTTGTGGCATCTTGTTTCAGTATCTATCGCTGGTGTTTTGTCCGTATATAATAAATTTGTGTTTGTTTGATAGTGGTCGCTATGTAAATAATATGTTTAAGTTCAGCTTAAATTATTTCTAGATCTAACTGTTTTGTAATGTATTTGTTTTGTCGTCATGTAAATATTATGTTTCTCGTTCTATTGTTGATGTACAATATTAAAAGTTTAAAAACAGTTTTTGTCATTACATGTTAACAATTACATTAAGCTATAAACAGTCTCAATATCAAAATAAACAAAAGTCACCCAAAATTATCAAATTAATTTGAACGTTTTAAAATGTTTGACGTTATTTACACTGAAGGTTAAACGCGGCTGTAACCGTCCAATTCCCGCAAGAATTAACCCACCTACCTTCCAATTTGCCGATTTCCCTATCCATCTCCCTTTCAATGAAGTAAAAGTCCGATTCCTTTGTTCGATCAAGCCTTTAAACAAATATTCCCGAATATTTGATCAACATCTTATAAAAAATAATCAACAAAATCAACTGATAGGTGGTGGTGTGTAGCCTTAACGTGAGTTGTATTCAAACTTTGATCAGCGTAAAAAATGATATAAAACAGTGTTTTTCAAAAGTTTGTAATCAAGGATTTGGGATGAGGATGACATGTGAGTGACTCTTACTGGATAAAATGTAAATTAAAGCAATATAGTTCTAGAAAAAGTGTTTTTGATGAACTAATTGTGCTCGACATTACTCGTGCCTAAAATTGAAGTATACTGATCAAAAAAGATTGCATACAGCAGGTACAACCATGGCAAGTAAACAGGGTAAAACAGTGCAAAACCCACAAAAAACAAAAGAAACTGATAAGGGCAATAATAACGCCAAAGAATTAAATGATAATAAAAGAAAACGAAGTGAAGTCTCCAGTACTTAGTCTAGTGAACTAGAGACAAGTCTTGCTGAGGCACCAACAAACCAAAAGCAGAAAAAGAAAAAAAAAGAAAGGACAGCTTTCCGACACAAGTATTGATTGCATTGATGAACTTGATACAGAAGAACCAAATGTGTCATGTTTTAAGAAAGAATTAGAAAACGTACTAAAGCAAATGAGGCAAATCAACTCCAAGCTAGAACGTTTAGATGGTTTGATGAACAGAGTAAATGGTAAGCTTGAACAAGTAGTGATGAAAGGCGATGGCAGCCTACGCGAAACATTAAAAGAGTTGATCAAAGAGATGAAAGACGACTTATTGAAATCGGTAATTAACACAATTGAGATTGTAGAAAGTAAAGTTTTTGAGAATGAGCAAGAGTATGACGCCCTAAGATCATTGTTAAAAACGATGGAAAGTAAGGTCAATGACAATGATGAAGCAAATGATAGGCTAGAAGAGATGGTTAAGAAACAAAAAGAGAAGTTGAAAAAGCTTGAAAACGAGACTGAACAATATAGCCTGAGAAACAATCTTAAAATACGGGGAATCCAAGATACCGATGCAAAAGAAACTGCAATTGATTCTGCGAAAATAGTTGTAAAGTTTCTCAACGAAAAAGGTATTGCGAACCTAAGCCTGTCTGACATTGACATCGCTCATCGGTTGCCCAACCCACTCAATAAAAATAGAGACATCATAGTGCGGTTCGTTTCAAGACTAACCAGAGAAACGGTGATGAGCAACAGACGGAAACTGAAAAGCACCCGCGTCTTCATTAATGAAGACCTGACTAGACTGAACCTTCACGTACTAATGTGTATCAAAAAAAGATGAGTGATGAAGTCAAAGACGCATGGTCAGTAAACGGAACTTTACGCTACAAAAACAAATCTGGTAGAATCCAAACAGTCCCGTACGAAAGCTACCAAACCTGGATTGACCTCCTTTGGCCATAAATGTGTAAAACAAACTAAACAAATATTCTTTATCGTAAATAATAGAAGTTTAATTATCAACACATATCACTAAAATTTTATTTTGAAAAGATCTGCATTCATAATAATATCATATAGACAGTGCTTAGTATGGATGATATATATCATTTTTTTCTCTTTTGATAACCCCAACTGCTTGTTGATCACCCTTCTTTTTTTGAAAACTATACTACACAATTACATACTGGAAAAGTCAACAAAACAATTCACGAGCAAATCATGCCTCTTCATGCTTCAATCATGTGAACATTATATATTTAATCCATTGAGGCGAGGCCGTTGTTTTATCTACCGATTTACCAGAGTAACCAAAATGCATTTTTAAACTAATAATTGTCGACATTTAAACTTCATTATAAAAATCTTGTGTGTAATAACCAGTGCCGTCGACAAGCAATATAACTGTTTGTTGTATGTTGCGTTGTATGAAAATATGTAAGCCTTGAATTGGCTTAGGATCAATAGGTTTAACAAAAATGCAACGCATATATTAGTTGTATTGAGCTTATGTGTGAGCTATATTATGGACATATTAGTACCTTGATAGTGCCTTTAGTTGATGCTTTGTGTGTGTTTGTGTGTGTGCGAGCGTGCATGCGCGTGCATGCGTGCGTGCGTGGGTGTGTTTTGTGTTACTGAAGAGTTGCGATGATTGATAGTGTTGTTATATTTACAGATTTCTTTTACATATAGAAGCCCAACTGTATTATAACAACATTGTTTATATTACTCCTTAATTGGTTCATTTATGTCTAAATTGCATTTAGATAAAACAATTAGCATATACACGTACGTTTTAGGTGAGTTATAGTCAGATGTCAACAGACTTGAATATAGAATTTCGTCTTCATAAATATTGCACCTCCATATCAATATATAGGCTTTTAACAAGAAACAAAGCCTTTTATATACCTGATTCTAAACGACTAAGTTAAATACGCATGGAATATTCTTGGGTCACTTTCGGTTTTTCGTTAAACTGACCTAAGAACGATCGAAAAGATTATTTATTGATTAATCATAAATGCTTCCCTCAAAGTCCTCTTGTATTAGAATACAAGGTCTCCATACCGGGAAACATACGCGTAAATACGTTCATACTTATATTTATAACA
This sequence comes from Dreissena polymorpha, assembly GCF_020536995.1. NCBI lineage: Eukaryota > Metazoa > Mollusca > Bivalvia > Myida > Dreissenidae > Dreissena > Dreissena polymorpha. Next base: position 31,972,950 of record NC_068360.1, on the reverse strand, counting down.
AAAAAGTAACATTTAGATACCTAACGCTTGTACGGTTAAGACTACTGTATTTTTAAACGAACTACTCTGATTTATTATATGAATACTAACCCGATATATATTTTTCTGTAACTATGTATATGTAAATCAAACGACATTAATCATGGTGTATGTAAGAAATAACCGTGAATTAATATGCTAGTACTATAGTCCTCATGTATCTTGTCAGTATGTCACTGAATCTATAGCTTGATCTTTTTTCTATGATAGATTATTATACTTAGTACAGTTATAACTACCATTTATAGAAGCATACATGGTAAACTATCAACATTGTTTTTTTGTTTTTTTAAACTTATTTTATAAAATTAATACTGTCAGCCGCTGGCTAAAACTATCTTGTTTAACATTTGTATGGACATATCTTGTTTTTGTTTTTTTAATAAAACACAACCGAAAATGATTAAAAAATGAACGCGTGAATAAAAGAATTTATGAAAAACTCAAATGAAATAAAATATACCAATCTTACTACTCGGCCACAGATGCAGGGTGACTGTATTTTTTTATATGAATAAAATTTTTGTGTAAAATAGTTCGTATATAAAACAACACTGATTACATTATTTGTAACACATAGGCGTTGGTAAAATATGTGTATGACGATAGTATGTATAATATTAACAGTCATGAAAACAATGTGTTATGTTAAAATGTTGTTTATTGACATTATTGCATTTTAACTATTATATGTAAGCAAGGTAAAATAAGGGTCAAAGCATGAAGCCTGGAGGAACGCCTGTTTTTATATGGATGATGCAGAATTTGGATATGCAATGCGCTGTTTACGGTTTCACAGGTAAGGCATGATTAAGTTAAGTAGAGAGTCACATATTCCATATGACGAAGTTTTGTGGTGAGACCACGATGCCAAACTCGGGCAATATCATTAGAAATATCACAGAATACCCCACGCACTTACTTACTCTCCATTGCCTGGCATAATTTAAAATTTTAAAGGTACATTGGTCATAACTGGCAGATCACCCATGTTGAATTTCAGGTCACTAGGTCAAAGGTCAAGGTCACAGTGACTCGAAACAGTAAAATGGTTTCTGGATGATAGCTCAAGAATGCTTACGCCTAGGATCATGAAACTTCATAGGTACATTGATTATGACTGGCAGATGACTGCTATTAATTGTCAGGTCACAAGGTCAAAGGTCAATGTCACAGTGACAAAAAACGTATTCACACAATGGCTGCCACTACAACTGACAGCCCATATGAGTGAATGCATGTTTTACAAACAGCCCTTGTTCTGTGTTAAAATGTATGTACACGTCTGCGTTAAATAAATATGCTCATATTTGAAATAAAGCTAAAAAGGTGTATTGTTGTTATTAGTAATTTGAACCGTATTGTTCTGTGGGAAGTAAAAGTACTATCAACCAGACCTAAATGTGCGGGTAATTAAAGAGAACGAGAAAAGATGAAAATTAAGTAAGCTCAACTATTTTAAGCAATATTAACGGGTCACACTCTTACGATTCAAAATGTAAAGGGTCCCTAGACTCTATGATGATTACTTACACGAGGAGTGTCTAATTCATTGCTGCCGCATGTTCCTATCAGTAATGCAGTAACGCTTGTTTCGTTAAAGCAAGTCATATATTCACGTTTATAAATATTTAAATAGAAAACAAAGGTTCAATTGTCGCATATCCACCGCTTGATGTGTTTCGTATAAAGGTGCACGTATATTCAAACCAAACAATTGTGTTCTTAGATAAAAAGATACTACATGTGATCATATGTTGCCTCACAAGGCTTATTATGAATTTATTACATCGCCATCGAAATGAGATGTAAATATTTTATACATACACAGTGTTCTTTCAACACATCAAAATCACAATTTTATAGTCGCGTTTGCGAAAATAGGTCTTAATGCATATGCGGCCAGCGTAACTCAAACACGGTATGCGCAATTTCGCAGTAACGACATGAGCTACGCAGTCCGCTATAAAATCACGCAACTTTTCGTGGTCTCACAAGTTATTTACTGGCCAGATGGCGAAGAATCGAATTTAATGCGTCATTGTAGTTAGGTCGAAAACGTGCAGAAAGAAGTCCGGATTTCCGCAGTGATTTGGCCAATGCTGTGGGTGATTTCTCTGAAATCAATTATTAAAATATTCTGATTCATTCATTCGGGTGTACAGGCGTGAAATTTCCCTCACATTTAATATTTTGTTGATAAAAAATATTCAATGTGGAAAGCTTGGTAAGACATCTACGCCGAACAACCGAACTAGAATTGATCAAAATATGCTCACAACACAATTCTTGTGTTTCTTACATGGCTCTTAGAAGAACAGACCACGCTGCGGAGCAGTGAACAATATGATAAGGGTTAGTTACCCTAATCCTATATACCCTTGGTATGACTTGTGAGTGTTGAACTGGTGTGCTACAGCATTACTTAAATACGAACATACGATAATCAGATATCATGTACATAACTAAATGACATTAAAGGGATCTTTTCACGGTTTTGTAAATTGACAAAATTGAAAAAATTTGTTTCAGATTCGCAAATTTTCGGTTTAGTTATGAAATTTGTGAGGAAACGGTATCACTGAACATTTGCCATGGTCTAATATAGCCATTATATGCATCTTTTGACGATTTAAAAACCTAAAAATTATAAAGGGTTGCAACGCGAAACGATTGAATAATTTGGAGAGTTCGGTTGTTGTCGATTAAATTTGTGAAACTACGAAGATTGCTTATATAACGTTTAAAATACACATGTTGTGTATGCTTGGCAGGATAGCTCAGTTGGCTTATGCGTTTTTACTTCAGGATTCCGGGGGTCACTGGTTCTCGACCTGCTACGGGCTACATTTTTTTCCTTTTTTAAATGTTATTTTTGTTTTTTTACTGGAGCTTTTAAAATTTAATGTTTACATTTATCAATATAAAGCATTTAATGACAAACTTCAAAACATGCCAAAATTTGTGAAAAGGCCCCTTTAAGAATACAACTGATGTGATACGGCATTACTTATACGAGCATGGGGTAGTAGGGTATATCTCGCCTACAAAAATGACCTAACCCGTGTTGCTTAGAGCGGTCACGTGCCATGGTGTATTTTCCATACATCCCGAGTAATTTCCAAACATCCCGATTAATCGAGTAGTCGGTTGAGATATAATTGTTACACAGTAAGTAACTAATTGTTTATAGGATATACACCCTCAGTTCCCTACTCGAGCTTCGCTCTCATACACCATCAGCTACTTTCATGGAGAGTTATTTTAAGCCATAAACATTCAGTGTTCAACATAGATAATTTCAGTGAAAGTGTGTTTCAGAGCGGACCGTTTTAATGTCACTTTACAAGAAAGAACAGTGTCAGTATTCTTGGTCAAAAATGGTAAATGACAAACATGGTTTGATTTTTATTTTAGTGGATCTGCGTTTTATCAGATTCATATGCATATTCTGCTTATTATGTTTGTTTAAACACCAGACCAAAACAAAGTAACTGTAAACACATGTCTTTAAAAGGTAAATAGTTTTTTTGTACTAATAACCCAGCTCCTAACATTACCCCCCACAAATTTTGGCTAAACTCAGAAGCAGAAAATTGAGACGGAGAGTTGTTGGCGTGATATAATCGTTACAGGGTTAGTTACTGACCCGATACGGGATATACGGTTCTGTGGAAAACCATATCGGGGCGAGACCTTCGGCTCGCCCCGATATGGTTTTCCACAGAACCGTATATCCCGTATTGGGTCAGTAACTTACCCTGTAACTATGAATATCAGTCCATTTGTTAACGTTTATACGCATTTAAATAAAACTTGCTTATAATCAGTTAACATTTAACAACTGCATAAAATATAAATTTTCAAAATATAGAAACCCTTGACAATTGCGTACATTATAAAATATTGTTACTAAACAATAGATTCTTTAAAAAAAATGGTGTGCACTTCATATTTTGTGCAATATTGTATACTTGATAATTTTAATTGTAAAATGCTTCTATTTGTCCTTCAAATTAAAAAATATTATTTATTAATATATAAAATTCCGCAATATCTCTGATCTTGTTATCTAACTAGATTCACGAACGTTTGGACGAATTTTAAAATATAGCTGCAATTTCTGATTATTCCATGTTTTTGATATTTTTTCTAATTTACGGTAGTATTGTTCTTTGGGGTTGTGGGGGGGGGGGGGGGCGGAGAACCCGGAGGATATCGCTCTCCCGGTATTATGACCACTAACAAAACTCACATGCGTGTCAATTGAAAACGGGTCGCCGGAAATTTTGTTGACTTAACGCAGTTAGATGGACGTTTTCACAGTTTGGCAAAATAATGATTTTCAGAAGAAAGTGTCATAGATTCAAACAAGAATGCATACATTTTTGTAAACAGGCGAAATAACGCTCCTGGCTTAGAAAAAATATTTCTTCATTTATGGATACTCATCATTCGAAATCGATAAAATAATAAAGATTTTGTAACGCTTTTCTTCGATAATTTTTAAAATACAAGTATTACTTACATAGCGCTTATTATTCGCAATAATTTATAAAAGCGTGCTTGGTGCAGTGGTTACCCTCTTGCTTTAGCTTCCAGAGGACCTGGGTTCGAATCCCGGGGAAACATTATAAATTTGTTTGAAAACGAATTAAATGAGACTTTTCTAAACTGCGAAAATCTGCAACAGTCCCTTAAAATGATTTATAAGATTTATGAAAATGAAAATGACGTGCAAATCTTAGAAATTATTTAACTGGGTAAAGTCAACTTAATATCCATTGACGACTCTAAAGTGCGCAGCTGTGTTAATAATAATCGTTCTGTGTGACTGAAACGCAAAGACGGGTGTACGAAAGTACTGGAATTTTAACCACGCACCGATTTGTTTGGGCACACGCAACTAGCTTGCTTCTGCCGTTTTCCTGACTCGCAGTGACAGGGCTTTTTCGACAAAAAATAGCTGAAGGTTTAATAGTAAAAAATATAACTTGGAGTTTACTGATCCCGATATTTCTGGTTCTCCGCTTTATATGAATTACATAATTCAAATTGTCATATCGCATTTGATAAACTTCATGTTGCGTCATGCCTTGCAACATGCTTCGTGCATATTGCCTTCGTCTTGTTGAATTGATAGTGTAATTACTAGTGTAATTGCTAGTGTAATTACTAGTGTAAAGTCGGAATGTACAAACATTTGGTAACGAATAGCACAAAACAATAAGTATTTGTCATATACCAAAATGCAATTGTAATATGTCTGCATGGAGCTGTCGTTAAGCAATATGCACTTGTCATTAAGCAGTATGCAATTGCCATTTAGCAACATGAATGTACTGGCGGACATTCCCTTCCATAGAAGATGATATGTTTGCACAGCAAATGTAACTAGGCAAAATGCAACTACCATGTATCAGAAAGCATGTCAGTAGTTAAAATAAGAATGTCATTTAACAGCATGCATGTTCTGTATTAAAATAAGAATGTCATTTAATCGCATGCATGTACTGGCGGATATTTCCTTCCATACAGTTCATCTTTACGGGCAAGTTAAACTTTCAATGCAATGTCACCGCAGCAACGTTTTTTAAACAGTGACAGTAAATTTAACATTAGTCAATTATGAACCTGTGTTCGCGGGGGTATGGCAATGATATATGCCGGCTTACCCCTATGTATTGTATAATCAGAAATATACAGATTTTTCGCAATGTTAAATTTGCTTTTGGACATATAGTAAACAAAAAGCTGTTCAATAAGCAATGGAACCTTTTACGGGGAATTTGAGTGCACGGTAAAAGAATTATTCCAATCGTGAGCAAAATCCTATTAATAGAACAAAGCCGCAACTTTGACAATTATAATTATGCTAGCTAATGTAAATAAAAAACAGAAGAAAATCGAATTGTTAGCTGTACGACTGAAATAACGCGAAAACCGCATACAACAGGAATCTGCATAGGAGATAAAACACTATTCTACAGCACTACCGGGAAAAAGAGCAGTGTCAGACGGATGTACCTGATTCTATTGAATTAAAAATCAGAATTGCAAACGCATTCAGAGACATTAAAGTGCACCGTGTCCATAAAATATGTATTTTTAACAGCACAAAATATGCATAGAGTTGCACACAATTTTCACACTATCCGAATAGGGATCGAGTGCGGGGCGTCCAAGGCGCTCAAATGGACCCCTTACGTGTACCGTTGAGGAGCTCACATCAGAAACGCTGTAGAGGGGTATTGACGTGGTAGTCACCACTGCGACATTCGTGCTGAGACAGGCATTTGTTCGCCGTTTTATACCATGTATTACTTGTATTTCTTTGAGAACTGCTATTTTTCCAGCCATGTCAGACCGAAAGTAACAAGCGTTAACTGCGTATTAATTAGGGATGTCAACGAATATCCGAATATTCGGTCCCGCACCGAATATTCGAATACTATTTTCCGAATCGAATATTCGAAAGAAAAAAATCGAGTAATTTCAAAGACTTTGTATTCATGAAATTTGCTTCAAACATTGTAAACAATGTTCCTCGTGTCCTAGTGTTTATTCCAGTAGGCGCGATATTGCGTCGCTATGGTGATGACAGTACACGTGTCATAAATCCCGCTTATTGCCTACCTTTTGGAAACTTTAATTGACCAAAGACAGTCACTTTGTGTCAAATTAATGACAGGTGCAAATCGCGTTGGCAATTAAAACACCGACCCGCACTTGATCTAATGACTCGAATTACATTTAAAACGATGAAAGATTAAATTAGTAAAGGAAAAGCCGACTTGGGGTAAAAAACAAATAAGAACTTATGCAAAAGATTTGTGATTGTCGTCAATCGCGTACTCCAATCAAGTGTGTTGTGGCATCTTGTTTCAGTATCTATCGCTGGTGTTTTGTCCGTATATAATAAATTTGTGTTTGTTTGATAGTGGTCGCTATGTAAATAATATGTTTAAGTTCAGCTTAAATTATTTCTAGATCTAACTGTTTTGTAATGTATTTGCTTTGTCGTCATGTAAATATTATGTTTCTCGTTCTATTGTTGATGTACAATATTAAAAGTTTAAAAACAGTTTTTGTCATTACATGTTAACAATTACATTAAGCTATAAACAGTCTCAATATCAAAATAAACAAAAGTCACCCAAAATTATCAAATTAATTTGAACGTTTTAAAATATTTGACGTTATTAACACTGAAGGTTAAACGCGGCTGTTACCGTCCAATTCCCACAAGAATTAACCCACCTACCTTCCAATTTGCCGATTTCCCTATCCATCTCCCTTTCAATGAAGTAAAAGTCCGATTCCTTTGTTCGATCAAGCCTTTAAACAAATATTCCCGAATATTTGATCAACATCTTATAAAAAATAATCAACAAAATCAACTGATAGGTGGTGGTGTGTAGCCTTAACGTGAGTTGTATTCAAACTTTGATCAGCGTAAAAAATGATATAAAACAGTGTTTTTCAAAAGTTTGTAATCAAGGATTTGGGATGAGGATGACATGTGAGTGACTCTTACTGGATAAAATGTAAATTAAAGCAATATAGTTCTAGAAAAAGTGTTTTTGATGAACTAATTGTGCTCGACATTACTCGTGCCTAAAATTGAAGTATACTGATCAAAAAAGATTGCATACAGCAGGTACAACCATGGCAAGTAAACAGGGTAAAACAGTGCAAAACCCACAAAAAAACAAAAGAAACTGATAAGGGCAATAATAACGCCAAAGAATTAAATGATAATAAAAGAAAACGAAGTGAAGTCTCCAGTACTTAGTCTAGTGAACTAGAGACAAGTCTTGCTGAGGCACCAACAAACCAAAAGCAGAAAAAGAAAAAAAAAGAAAGGACAGCTTTCCGACACAAGTATTGATTGCATTGATGAACTTGATACAGAAGAACCAAATGTGTCATGTTTTAAGAAAGAATTAGAAAACGTACTAAAGCAAATGAGGCAAATCAACTCCAAGCTAGAACGTTTAGATGGTTTGATGAACAGAGTAAATGGTAAGCTTGAACAAGTAGTGATGAAAGGCGATGGCAGCCTACGCGAAACATTAAAAGAGTTGATCAAAGAGATGAAAGACGACTTATTGAAATCGGTAATTAACACAATTGAGATTGTAGAAAGTAAAGTTTTTGAGAATGAGCAAGAGTATGACGCCCTAAGATCATTGTTAAAAACGATGGAAAGTAAGGTCAATGACAATGATGAAGCAAATGATAGGCTAGAAGAGATGGTTAAGAAACAAAAAGAGAAGTTGAAAAAGCTTGAAAACGAGACTGAACAATATAGCCTGAGAAACAATCTTAAAATACGGGGAATCCAAGATACCGATGCAAAAGAAACTGCAATTGATTCTGCGAAAATAGTTGTAAAGTTTCTCAACGAAAAAGGTATTGCGAACCTAAGCCTGTCTGACATTGACATCGCTCATCGGTTGCCCAACCCACTCAATAAAAATAGAGACATCATAGTGCGGTTCGTTTCAAGACTAACCAGAGAAACGGTGATGAGCAACAGACGGAAACTGAAAAGCACCCGCGTCTTCATTAATGAAGACCTGACTAGACTGAACCTTCACGTACTAATGTGTATCAAAAAAAGATGAGTGATGAAGTCAAAGACGCATGGTCAGTAAACGGAACTTTACGCTACAAAAACAAATCTGGTAGAATCCAAACAGTCCCGTACGAAAGCTACCAAACCTGGATTGACCTCCTTTGGTCATAAATGTGTAAAACAAACTAAACAAATATTCTGTATCGTAAATAATAGAAGTTTAATTATCAACACATATCACTAAAATTTTATTTTTAAAAGATCTGCATTCATAATAATATCATATAGACAGTGCTTAGTATGGATGATATATATCATTTTTTTCTCTTTTGATAACCCCAACTGCTTGTTGATCACCCTTCTTTTTTTGAAAACTATACTACACAATTACATACTGGAAAAGTCAACAAAACAATTCACGAGCAAATCATGCCTCTTCATGCTTCAATCATGTGAACATTATATATTTAATCCATTGAGGCGAGGCCGTTGTTTTATCTACCGATTTACCAGAGTAACCAAAATGCATTTTTAAACTAATAATTGTCGACATTTAAACTTCATTATAAAAATCTTGTGTGTAATAACCAGTGCCGTCGACAAGCAATATAACTGTTTGTTGTATGTTGCGTTGTATGAAAATATGTAAGCCTTGAATTGGCTTAGGATCAATAGGTTTAACAAAAATGCAACGCATATATTAGTTATATTGAGCTTATGTGTGAGCTATATTATGGACATATTAGTACCTTGATAGTGCCTTTAGTTGATGCTTTGTGTGTGTTTGTGTGTGTGCGTGCGTGCGTGCGCGTGCATGCGTGCGTGCGTGGGTGTGTTTTGTGTTACTGAAGAGTTGCGATGATTGATAGTGTTGTTATATTTACAGATTTCTTTTACATATAGAAGCCCAACTGAATTATAACAACATTGTTTATATTACTCCTTAATTGGTTCATTTATGTCTAAATTGCATTTAGATAAAACAATTAGCATATACACGTACGTTTTAGGTGAGTTATAGTCAGATGTCAACAGACTTGAATATAGAATTTCGTCTTCATAAATATTGCACCTCCATATCAATATATAGGCTTTTAACAAGAAACAAAGCCTTTTATATACCTGATTCTAAACGACTAAGTTAAATACGCATGGAATATTCTTGGGTCACTTTCGGTTTTTCGTTAAACTGACCTAAGAACGATCGAAAAGATTATTTATTGATTAATCATAAATGCTTCCCTCAAAGTCCTCTTGTATTAGAATACAAGGTCTCCATACCGGGAAACATACGCGTAAATACGTTCATACTTATATTTATAACAAAAAAGTAACATTTAGATACACAACGCTTGTACGGTTAAGACTACTGTATTTTTAAACGAACTACTCTGATTTATTATATGAATACTAACCCGATATATATTTTTCTGTAACTATGTATATGTAAATCAAACGACATTAATCATGGTGTATGTAAGAAATAACCGTGAATTAATATGCTAGTACTATAGTCCTCATGTATCTTGTCAGTATGTCACTGAATCTATAGCTTGATCTTTTTTCTATGATAGATTATTATACTTAGTACAGTTATAACTACCATTTATAGAAGCATACATGGTAAACTATCAACATTGTTTTTTTGTTTTTTTAAACTTATTTTATAAAATTAATACTGTCAGCCGCTGGCTAAAACTATCTTGTTTAACATTTGTATGGACATATCTTGTTTTTGTTTTTTTAATAAAACACAACCGAAAATGATTAAAAAATGAACGCGTGAATAAAAGAATTTATGAAAAACTCAAATGAAATAAAATATACCAATCTTACTACTCGGCCACAGATGCAGGGTGACTGTATTTTTTTATATGAATACAATTTTGTGTAAAATAGTTCGTATATAAAACAACACTGATTACATTATTTGTAACACATAGGCGTTGGTAAAATATGTGTATGACGATAGTATGTATAATATTAACAGTCATGAAAACAATGTGTTATGTTAAAATGTTGTTTATTGACATTATTGCATTTTAACTATTATATGTAAGCAAGGTAAAATAAGGGTCAAAGCATGAAGCCTGGAGGAACGCCTGTTTTTATATGGATGATGCAGAATTTGGATATGCAATGCGCTGTTTACGGTTTCACAGGTAAGGCATGATTAAGTTAAGTAGAGAGTCACATATTCCATATGACGAAGTTTTGTGGTGAGACCACGATGCCAAACTCGGGCAATATCATTAGAAATATCACAGAATACCCCACGCACTTACTTACCCTCCATTGCCTGGCATAATTTAAAATTTTAAAGGTACATTGGTCATAACTGGCAGATCACCCATGTTGAATTTCAGGTCACTAGGTCAAAGGTCAAGGTCACAGTGACTCGAAACAGTAAAATGGTTTCTGGATGATAGCTCAAGAATGCTTACGCCTAGGATCATGAAACGTCATAGGTACATTGATTATGACTGGCAGATGACTGCTATTAATTGTCAGGTCACAAGGTCAAAGGTCAATGTCACAGTGACAAAAAACGTATTCACACAATGGCTTCCACTACAACTGACAGCCCATATGAGTGAATGCATGTTTTACAAACAGCCCTTGTTCTGTGTTAAAATGTATGTACACGTCTGCGTTAAATAAATATGCTCATATTTGAAATAAAGCTAAAAAGGTGTATTGTTGTTATTAGTAATTTGAACCGTATTGTTCTGTGGGAAGTAAAAGTACTATCAACCAGACCTAAATGTGCGGGTAATTAAAGAGAACGAGAAAAGATGAAAATTAAGTAAGCTCAACTATTTTAAGCAATATTAACGGGTTTCACTCTTACGATGCAAAATGTAAAGGGTCCCTAGACTCTATGATGATTACTTACACGAGGATTGTCTAATTCATTGCTGCCGCATGTTCCTATAAGTAATGCAGTAACGCTTGTTTCGTTAAAGCAAGTCATATATTCACGTTTATAAATATTTAAATAGAAAACAAAGGTTCAATTGTCGCATATCCACCGCTTGATGTGTTTCGTATAAAGGTGCACGTATATTCAAACCAAACAATTGTGTTCTTAGATAAAAAGATACTACATGTGATCATATGTTGCCTCACAAGGCTTATTATGAATTTATTACATCGCCATCGAAATGAGATGTAAATATTTTATACATACACAGTGTTCTTTCAACACATCAAAATCACAATTTTATAGTCGCGTTTGCGAAAATAGGTCTTAATGCATATGCGGCCAGCGTAACTCAAACACGGTATGCGCAATTTCGCAGTAACGACATGAGCTACGCAGTCCGCTATAAAATCACGCAACTTTTCGTGGTCTCACAAGTTATTTACTGGCCAGATGGCGAAGAATCGAATTTAATGCGTCATTGTAGTTAGGTCGAAAACGTGCAGAAAGAAGTCCGGATTTCCGCAGTGATTTGGCCAATGCTGTGGGTGATTTCTCTGAAATCAATTATTAAAATATTCTGATTCATTCATTCGGGTGTACAGGCGTGAAATTTCCCTCACATTTAATATTTTGTTGATAAAAAATATTCAATGTGGAAAGCTTGGTAAGACATCTACGCCGAACAACCGAACTAGAATTGATCAAAATATGCTCACAACACAATTCTTGTGTTTCTTACATGGCTCTTAGAAGAACAGACCACGCTGCGGAGCAGTGAACAATATGATAAGGGTTAGTTACCCTAATCCTATATACCCTTGGTATGACTTGTGAGTGTTGAACTGGTGTGCTACAGCATTACTTAAATACGAACATACGATAATCAGATATCATGTACATAACTAAATGACATTAAAGGGATCTTTTCACGGTTTTGTAAATTGACAAAATTGAAAAAAATTGTTTCAGATTCGCAAATTTTCGGTTTAGTTATGAAATTTGTGAGGAAACGGTATCACTGAACATTTGCCATGGTCTAATATAGCCATTATATGCATCTTTTGACGATTTAAAAACCTAAAAATTATAAAGGGTTGCAACGCGAAACGATTGAATAATTTGGAGAGTTCGGTTGTTGTCGATTAAATTTGTGAAACTACGAAGATTGCTTATATAACGTTTAAAATACACATGTTGTGTATGCTTGGCAGGATAGCTCAGTTGGCTTATGCGTTTTTACTTCAGGATTCCGGGGGTCACTGGTTCTCGACCTGCTACGGGCTACATTTTTTTCCTTTTTTAAATGTTATTTTTGTTTTTTTACTGGAGCTTTTAAAATTTAATGTTTACATTTATCAATATAAAGCATTTAATGACAAACTTCAAAACATGCCAAAATCTGTGAAAAGGCCCCTTTAAGAATACAACTGATGTGATACGGCATTACTTATACGAGCATGGGGTAGTAGGGTATATCTCGCCTACAAAAATGACCTAACCCGTGTTGCTTAGAGCGGTCACGTGCCATGGTGTATTTTCCATACATCCCGAGTAATTTCCAAACATCCCGATTAATCGAGTAGTCGGTTGAGATATAATTGTTACACAGTAAGTAACTGATTGTTTATAGGATATACACCCTCAGTTCCCTACTCGAGCTTCGCTCTCATACACCATCAGCTACTTTCATGGAGAGTTATTTTAAGCCATAAACATTCAGTGTTCAACATAGATAATTTCAGTGAAAGTGTGTTTCAGAGCGGACCGTTTTAATGTCACTTTACAAGAAAGAACAGTGTCAGTATTCTTGGTCAAAAATGGTAAATGACAAACATGGTTTGATTTTTATTTTAGTGGATCTGCGTTTTATCAGATTCATATGCATATTCTGCTTATTATGTTTGTTTAAACACCAGACCAAAACAAAGTAACTGTAAACACATGTCTTTAAAAGGTAAATAGTTTTTTTGTACTAATAACCCAGCTCCTAACATTACCCCCCACAAATTTTGGCTAAACTCAGAAGCAGAAAATTGAGACGGAGAGTTGTTGGCGTGATATAATCGTTACAGGGTTAGTTACTGACCCGATACGGGATATACGGTTCTGTGGAAAACCATATCGGGGCGAGACCTTCGGCTCGCCCCGATATGGTTTTCCACAGAACCGTATATCCCGTATTGGGTCAGTAACTTACCCTGTAACTATGAATATCAGTCCATTTGTTAACGTTTATACGCATTTAAATAAAACTTGCTTATAATCAGTTAACATTTAACAACTGCATAAAATATAAATTTTCAAAATATAGAAACCCTTGACAATTGCGTACATTATAAAATATTGTTACTAAACAAAAGATTCTTTAAAAAAAATGGTGTGCACTTCATATTTTGTGCAATATTGTATTCTTGATAATTTTAATTGTAAAATGCTTCTATTTGTCCTTCAAATTAAAAGATATTATTTATTAATATATAAAATTCCGCAATATCTCTGATCTTGTTATCTAACTAGATTCACGAACGTTTGGACGAATTTTAAAATATAGCTGCAATTTCTGATTATTCCATGTTTTTGATATTTTTTCTAATTTACGGTAGTATTGTTCTTTGGGGTTGTGGGGGGGGGGGGCGGAGAACCCGGAGGATATCGCTCTCCCGGTATTATGACCACTAACAAAACTCACATGCGTGTCAATTGAAAACGGGTCGCCGGAAATTTTGTTGACTTAACGCAGTTAGATGGACGTTTTCACAGTTTGGCAAAATAATGATTTTCAGAAGAAAGTGTCATAGATTCAAACAAGAATGCATACATTTTTGTAAACAGGCGAAATAACGCTCCTGGCTTAGAAAAAATATTTCTTCATTTATGGATACTCATCATTCGAAATCGATAAAATAATAAAGATTTTGTAACGCTTTTCTTCGATAATTTTTAAAATACAAGTATTACTTACATAGCGCTTATTATTCGCAATAATTTATAAAAGCGTGCTTGGTGCAGTGGTTACCCTCTTGCTTTAGCTTCCAGAGGACCCGGGTTCGAATCCCGGGGAAACATTATAAATTTGTTTGAAAACGAATTAAATGAGACTTTTCTAAACTGCGAAAATCTGCAACAGTCCCTTAAAATGATTTATAAGATTTATGAAAATGAAAATGACGTGCAAATCTTAGAAATTATTTAACTGGGTAAAGTCAACTTAATATCCATTGACGACTCCAAAGTGCGCAGCTGTGTTAATAATAATCGTTCTGTGTGACTGAAACGCAAAGACGGGTGTACGAAAGTACTGGAATTTTAACCACGCACCGATTTGTTTGGGCACACGCAACTAGCTTGCTTCTGCCGTTTTCCTGACTCGCAGTGACAGGGCTTTTTCGACAAAAAATAGCTAAAGGTTTAATAGTAAAAAATATAACTTGGAGTTTACTGATCCCGATATTTCTGGTTCTCCGCTTTATATGAATTACATAATTCAAATTGTCATATCGCATTTGATAAACTTCATGTTGCGTCATGCCTTGCAACATGCTTCGTGCATATTGCCTTCGTCTTGTTGAATTGATAGTGTAATTACTAGTGTAATTGCTAGTGTAATTACTAGTGTAAAGTCGGAATGTACAAACATTTGGTAACGAATAGCACAAAACAATAAGTATTTGTCATATACCAAAATGCAATTGTAATATGTCTGCATGGAGCTGTCGTTAAGCAATATGCACTTGTCATTAAGCAGTATGCAATTGCCATTTAGCAACATGAATGTACTGGCGGACATTCCCTTCCATAGAAGATGATATGTTTGCACAGCAAATGTAACTAGGCAAAATGCAACTACCATGTATCAGAAAGCATGTCAGTAGTTAAAATAAGAATGTCATTTAACAGCATGCATGTTCTGTATTAAAATAAGAATGTCATTTATTCGCATGCATGTACTGGCGGATATTTCCTTCCATACAGTTCATCTTTACGGGCAAGTTAAACTTTCAATGCAATGTCACCGCAGCAACGTTTTTTAAACAGTGACAGTAAATTTAACATTAGTCAATTATGAACCTGTGTTCGCGGGGGTATGGCAATGATATATGCCGGCTTACCCCTATGTATTGTATAATCAGAAATATACAGATTTTTCGCAATGTTAAATTTGCTTTTGGACATATAGTAAACAAAAAGCTGTTCAATAAGCAATGGAACCTTTTACGGGGAATTTGAGTGCACGGTAAAAGAATTATTCCAATCGTGAGCAAAATCCTATTAATAGAACAAAGCCGCAACTTTGACAATTATAATTATGCTAGCTAATGTAAATAAAAAACAGAAGAAAATCGAATTGTTAGCTGTACGACTGAAATAACGCGAAAACCGCATACAACAGGAATCTGCATAGGAGATAAAACACTATTCTACAGCACTACCGGGAAAAAGAGCAGTGTCAGACGGATGTACCTGATTCTATTGAATTAAAAATCAGAATTGCAAACGCATTCAGAGACATTAAAGTGCACCGTGTCCATAAAATATGTATTTTTAACAGCACAAAATATGCATAGAGTTGCACACAATTTTCACACTATCCGAATAGGGATCGAGTGCGGGGCGTCCAAGGCGCTCAAATGGACCCCTTACGTGTACCGTTGAGGAGCTCACATCAGACACGCTGTAGAGGGGTATTGACGTGGTAGTCACCACTGCGACATTCGTGCTGAGACAGGCATTTGTTCGCCGTTTTATACCATGTATTACTTGTATTTCTTTGAGAACTGCTATTTTTCCAGCCATGTCAGACCGAAAGTAACAAGCGTTAACTGCGTATTATGCCTCATTCTCATACTTTCGTGTCTTCTCATTGGATTCGTGCTCATTTTAATACGTCATTATCGCTGTCACCAAATACTGCACGTGCCCGGTTTCTATGCATGTTGATCGAGCTTTTACAACTGTTGTGTATTTTGCCGTGGAAAATGCGATTTAAACAGGTAATGTCCCACAACACGTAAATAAAATGCTAAAATTAACGTTTAACTAATTATTTAATCAGGTATGAATGCCTTATAGGTCACTTTCACCTTAGTAAAAATGAGTTTCCAAACTCTGTTTACATGTGTCAGCCATTTTGTTATGTATTTGTACCAAAGTTAACGCTCTATTGATTTCGGAGCGCTTTGAGGGTCCCGACGGGGTATTGTAACTCACTGAAGAACAACTCATGGTGCGCAAATAAATTAAATATCAATTAGCGCATTGTAGAATCTGACAGTTCCCAATATAAATTTACCATGTTTATTGATCCATCACAGATTGAAATAATCATTCTGATTCTTGACATTTTTATACATTCACAAATAAACATATGATCAAAAAGTTATCTGATCGAAAAACAATTATTTGTCGTCTAGTTGAGCACATATTTGTTTTCAGCCGAACCCTACCAAAATACCGGATCATAAATATCGTAGGTACAGTCCAGAATCCCTCAAAAATGCATATGCTGCGGTAAAGGAGAACGGGATGCCAGTTAAAAGGGCTGCATTGACATATAATGTGCCAATTCAAACATTAAGAGATCGTGTAAAAGGGAAAGTAGATCCATTTAATATTGGATTGGGCTCCGAGTTAATCTTTTCAAAAGAAGAGGAAACGGGTTTGGTGGAGCATCTGGAGAGCATGTCCCAGCTCGGATATGGTTACACCAATGTACAGGTCCAGCACCTGGCTGGGGAACTGGCCGAACATTTAGGGAAACGCCCTACCAACAAGCCATTAAGTATAAATTGGTTGTATGGCTTTCTAAAGAGATGGACAGGCAGGCTCTCTTCCATAAAACCACGCGCCCTGGATAGTGGCCGTGCGAAAAACTCAACGCCGGAGATCGTTGAAAGCTACTTCAAAAACCTCGGGGAAGTAGTGGAGAAACACAATCTGACCGACAAACCTCATCTCATCTACAACATAGATGAAACCGGGATTCAACCCGAACACAGGCCCCCTAATGTCATCGCTGCCACTGGCAGTAAGCCGCAGGCTGTTACCTCGCCCCGCTCAACAACCACGACATTAATCGCATGCGCTAACGCAGCCGGTAATCATATACCACCATTTTTCGTCTTCAAAGGGAAACGAAGCAACCCTGAACTAATGAACGGCTCGTCACCTGGTTCGAAATTCACAATGTCCGAAAGTGGCTGGTCAAATGCCGAAATATTCCAGCATTATTTGAAGGACCATTTCCTCCCGAATGTATGCAGGGGTTCAACGGACCAAGCGCCGATACTTGTCATTTATGACGGCCACTCCTCGCATGTTTCCAGGCAACTTACTGAATGGGCCAAAGCAGAGAATATCATCCTCTTTGTTTTGCCTGCCCACACATCGCACATCCTGCAGCCTCTGGACGTGTCGATTTTCGGCCCATTCAAATCATATTACTACCGTGAATGTGCCAAGTTTATGCAGGAGCACATTGGTGAAACTGTCACGAAATATATGATGGCGAAAATTGCTTGCAAAGCGTATCTAAAGGCCATGGTTCCAGCCAACATAGTCGCAGGCTTCCGAAAAACTGGCATTTTCCCATGCTGCCCAGAGGTTGTTCCAGCAGATAAGCTTTATCCAAGCGAAGCCTTCCGAGAGACATCACCCCTGTTCAAAATAATGGCAATTAAATCCGGAAAAGAAGCAGTTGAAAAGTACCTCTTGTTGAAGGCTGAAAAAAAGTTACATGCGTCTGCCAGGCCTCTAAGCAACCTAAAGCCAAAAACACAAAACCCAAGCCAGGGGGGAAGGCTATTACAGAAGAAGCATATGCTGAGGAGCTGCAAACATACGATAAAGAAAACGCAACTCCCAGTACATCAACAACCTCAACGCATGCAACAACAACATCGACGAAAAAAGGCAAAACCTGCAGAAAGCGCCTATCGGAATCTCAATCCCAAAACAAGTCTACTGCCACATCAAAAGACGCATTGTGCAGTGATTCTGAGATGGAGTTCGAGCCGGAAGAAAAAGACCTGTGCTGCGTCTGCAGGATGATATCGCCACCAAACCTGCCCGACTCGACGTTCTTAAAAATCCTCACGTGGGGCGAGTGCGCCATTTGCAGCCACTGGGTGCACCTAAAATTCTGCACGAAAACGCGCGTTGTAAGGAGAAACGACCGTTTCGTATGCCCTCATTGTGAAGTTTAGTTGTGCAGCTAATCAGACATGGGTCAATTGTGTTACTTACAATGTTAAAAGTTTCGTTTATATATGTTATTTTTAAGTGTAAAAAGAAGATTAAATTTAAAACACAATTAATTAGTTGATTAAAATCATTACATACCTGCTCTCGGATGGAATATTATATTATAAAATAAAACGCCAATATCGAGTTATACACGTGCCAGTGTGTCGAAGAAAATAGCCATTTAAATATGTGATTTATAAGAAAATTCCCCACATGGTGCCCCATTTAGAACGCGGTCAAGAAAGAGCACGAATCCAATGAGAAAATTCTTCTGCATGATACAGATCATTGACCTTCACCTTAACGAGGTAAATATTTAGCAAATAAGTAAACAAATACTGTTTTCTTTGTGTTTCGTTTTAATATAGTATTTTAATGACGAAATAAAAGTTAAACAATGCTAAAAATACCAGCCAGTGTATGCGCATGCGCGGTAAAAATAGTTAAGAGGCACGAAAGGACGAGAAGATAGCATAATTAGGGATGTCAACGAATATCCGAATATTCGGTCCCGCACCGAATATTCGAATACTATTTTCCGAATCGAATATTCGAAAGAAAAAAATCGAGTAATTTCAAAGACTTTGTATTCATGAAATTTGCTTCAAACATTGTAAACAATGTTCCTCGTGTCCTAGTGTTTATTCCAGTAGGCGCGATATTGCGTCGCTATGGTGATGACAGTACACGTGTCATAAATCCCGCTTATTGCCTACCTTTTGGAAACTTTAATTGACCAAAGACAGTCACTTTGTGTCAAATTAATGACAGGTGCAAATCGCGTTGGCAATTAAAACACCGACCCGCACTTGATCTAATGACTCGAATTACATTTAAAACGATGAAAGATTAAATTAGTAAAGGAAAAGCCGACTTGGGGTAAAAAACAAATAAGAACTTATGCAAAAGATTTGTGATTGTCGTCAATCGCGTACTCCAATCAAGTGTGTTGTGGCATCTTGTTTCAGTATCTATCGCTGGTGTTTTGTCCGTATATAATAAATTTGTGTTTGTTTCATAGTGGTCGCTATGTAAATAATATGTTTAAGTTCAGCTTAAATTATTTCTAGATCTAACTGTTTTGTAATGTATTTGTTTTGTCGTCATGTAAATATTATGTTTCTCGTTCTATTGTTGATGTACAATATTAAAAGTTTAAAAACAGTTTTTGTCATTACATGTTAACAATTACATTAAGCTATAAACAGTCTCAATATCAAAATAAACAAAAGTCACCCAAAATTATCAAATTAATTTGAACGTTTTAAAATGTTTGACGTTATTTACACTGAAGGTTAAACGCGGCTGTTACCGTCCAATTCCCGCAAGAATTAACCCATACCTTCCAATTTGCCGATTTCCCTATCCATCTCCTTTCAATGAAGTAAAAGTCCGATTCTTTGTTCGATCAAGCCTTTAAACAATATTCCCGAATATTGATTAACATCTTATAAAATTAACAAAATCAACGATAGGTGGTGGTATGTAGCTTAACGTGAGTTGTATCAAACTTTGATCAGCGTAAAAAAATGATATAAATATGTTTTTAAAAGTTTGTGTAAGATTTGGGATGATTGACATGTGGTGACTCTTACTGGATAAAATGTTAATAAAGCAATTATTATAAAAATGTTTTATAACTAATTACATTATCGTTAAAATTGATGTTAGATCAAAAAACATTAGCATATACACGTAATATAGTCAAGTCAACAGAATATGTCAAAAGACATAAATACAAAGAAACATACGGCAAATAACGCCAGAATTAAATGATAATAAAAGAAAACGAGTAATTCCATAATCTAGTAACTAGGACAATTCTTGCTGATAAACAACCTAAGAACGATCGAAAAGATATTTATTGATTAATCATAAATGCTTCCCTCAAAGTCCTCTTGTATTAGAATACAAGGTCTCCATACCGGGAAACATACGCGTAAATACGTTCATACTTATATTTATAACAAAAAAGTAACATTTAGATACACAACGCTTGTACGGTTAAGACTACTGTATTTTTAAACGAACTACTCTGATTTATTATATGAATACTAACCCGATATATATTTTTCTGTAACTATGTATATGTAAATCAAACGACATTTATCATGGTGTATGTAAGAAATAACCGTGAATTAATATGCTAGTACTATAGTCCTCATGTATCTTGTCAGTATGTCACTGAATCTAAAGCTTGATTTTTTTTTTATATGATAGATTATTATACTTAGTACAGTTATAACTACCATTTATAGAAGCATACATGGTAAACTATCAACATTGTTTTTTTGTTTTTTTAAACTTATTTTATAAAATTAATACTGTCAGCCGCTGGCTAAAACTATCTTGTTTAACATTTGTATGGACATATCTTGTTTTTGTTTTTTTAATAAAACACAACCGAAAATGATTAAAAAATGAACGCGTGAATAAAAGAATTTATGAAAAACTCAAATGAAATAAAATATACCAATCTTACTACTCGGCCACAGATGCAGGGTGACTGTATTTTTTTATATGAATACAATTTTGTGTAAAATAGTTCGTATATAAAACAACACTGATTACATTATTTGTAACACATAGGCGTTGGTAAAATATGTGTATGACGATAGTATGTATAATATTAACAGTCATGAAAACAATGTGTTATGTTAAAATTTTGTTTATTGACATTATTGCATTTTAACTATTATATGTAAGCAAGGTAAAATAAGGGTCAAAGCATGAAGCCTGGAGGAACGCCTGTTTTTATATGGATGATGCAGAATTTGGATATGCAATGCGCTGTTTACGGTTTCACAGGTAAGGCATGATTAAGTTAAGTAGAGAGTCACATATTCCATATGACGAAGTTTTGTGGTGAGACCACGATGCCAAACTCGGGCAATATCATTAGAAATATCACAGAATACCCCACGCACTTACTTACCCTCCATTGCCTGGCATAATTTAAAATTTTAAAGGTACATTGGTCATAACTGGCAGATCACCCATGTTGAATTTCAGGTCACTAGGTCAAAGGTCAAGGTCACAGTGACTCGAAACAGTAAAATGGTTTCTGGATGATAGCTCAAGAATGCTTACGCCTAGGATCATGAAACATCATAGGTACATTGATTATGACTGGCAGATGACTGCTATTAATTGTCAGGTCACAAGGTCAAAGGTCAATGTCACAGTGACAAAAAACGTATTCACACAATGGCTGCCACTACAACTGACAGCCCATATGAGTGAATGCATGTTTTACAAACAGCCCTTGTTCTGTGTTAAAATGTATGTACACGTCTGCGTTAAATAAATATGCTCATATTTGAAATAAAGCTAAAAAGGTGTATTGTTGTTATTAGTAATTTGAACCGTATTGTTCTGTGGGAAGTAAAAGTACTATCAACCAGACCTAAATGTGCGGGTAATTAAAGAGAACGAGAAAAGATGAAAATTAAGTAAGCTCAACTAGTCCGGATTTCCGCAGTGATTTGGCCAATGTTGTGGGTTATTTCTCTGAAATCAATTATTAAAATATTCTGATTCATTCATTCGGGTGTACAGGCGTGAAATTTCCCTCACATTTAATATTTTGTTGATAAAAAATATTCAATGTGGAAAGCTTGGTAAGACATCTACGCCGAACAACCGAACTAGAATTGATCAAAATATGCTCACAGCACAATTCTTGTGTTTCTTACATGGCTCTTAGAAGAACAGACCACGCTGCGGAGCAGTGAACAATATGATAAGGGTTAGTTACCCTAATCCTATATACCCTTGGTATGACTTGTGAGTGTTGAACTGGTGTGCTACAGCATTACTTAAATACGAACATACGATAATCAGATATCATGTACATAACTAAATGACATTAAAGGGATCTTTTCACGGTTTTGTAAATTGACAAAATTGAAAAAAATTGTTTCAGATTCGCAAATTTTCGGTTTAGTTATGAAATTTGTGAGGAAACGGTATCACTGAACATTTGCCATGGTCTAATATAGCCATTATATGCATCTTTTGACGATTTAAAAACCTAAAATTATAAAGGGTTGCAACGCGAAACGATTGAATAATTTGGAGAGTTCGGTTGTTGTCGATTAAATTTGTGAAACTACGAAGATTGCTTATATAACGTTTAAAATACACATGTTGTGTATGCTTGGCAGGATAGCTCAGTTGGCTTATGCGTTTTTACTTCAGGATTCCGGGGGTCACTGGTTCTCGACCTGCTACGGGCTACATTTTTTTCCTTTTTTAAATGTTATTTTTGTTTTTTTACTGGAGCTTTTAAAATTTAATGTTTACATTTATCAATATAAAGCATTTAATGACAAACTTCAAAACATGCCAAAATCTGTGAAAAGGCCCCTTTAAGAATACAACTGATGTGATACGGCATTACTTATACGAGCATGGGGTAGTAGGGTATATCTCGCCTACAAAAATGACCTAACCCGTGTTGCTTAGAGCGGTCACGTGCCATGGTGTATTTTCCATACATCCCGAGTAATTTCCAAACATCCCGATTAATCGAGTAGTCGGTTGAGATATAATTGTTACACAGTAAGTAACTGATTGTTTATAGGATATACACCCTCAGTTCCCTACTCGAGCTTCGCTCTCATACACCATCAGCTACTTTCATGGAGAGTTATTTTAAGCCATAAACATTCAGTGTTCAACATAGATAATTTCAGTGAAAGTGTGTTTCAGAGCGGACCGTTTTAATGTCACTTTACAAGAAAGAACAGTGTCAGTATTCTTGGTCAAAAATGGTAAATGACAAACATGGTTTGATTTTTATTTTAGTGGATCTGCGTTTTATCAGATTCATATGCATATTCTGCTTATTATGTTTGTTTAAACACCAGACCAAAACAAAGTAACTGTAAACACATGTCTTTAAAAGGTAAATAGTTTTTTTGTACTAATAACCCAGCTCCTATCATTACCCCCCACAAATTTTGGCTAAACTCAGAAGCAGAAAATTGAGACGGAGAGTTGTTGGCGTGATATAATCGTAACAGGGTTAGTTACTGACCCGATACGGGATATACGGTTCTGTGGAAAACCATATCGGGGCGAGACCTTCGGCTCGCCCCGATATGGTTTTCCACAGAACCGTATATCCCGTATTGGGTCAGTAACTTACCCTGTAACTATGAATATCAGTCCATTTGTTAACGTTTATACGCATTTAAATAAAACTTGCTTATAATCAGTTAACATTTAACAACTGCATAAAATATAAATTTTCAAAATATAGAAACCCTTGACAATTGCGTACATTATAAAATATTGTTACTAAACAATAGATTCTTTAGAAAAAATGTTGTGCACTTCATATTTTGTGCAATATTGTATACTTGATAATTTTAATTGTAAAATGCTTCTATTTGTCCTTCAAATTAAAAGATATTATTTATTAATATATAAAATTCCGCAATATCTCTGATCTTGTTATCTAACTAGATTCACGAACGTTTGGACGAATTTTAAAATATAGCTGCAATTTCTGATTATTCCATGTTTTTGATATTTTTTCTAATTTACGGTAGTATTGTTCTTTGGGGTTGTGGGGGGGGGGGGGGGGGGGGCGGAGAACCCGGAGGATATCGCTCTCCCGGTATTATGACCACTAACAAAACTCACATGCGTGTCAATTGAAAACGGGTCGCCGGAAATTTTGTTGACTTAACGCAGTTAGATGGACGTTTTCACAGTTTGGCAAAATAATGATTTTCAGAAGAAAGTGTCATAGATTCAAACAAGAATGCATACATTTTTGTAAACAGGCGAAATAACGCTCCTGGCTTAGAAAAAATATTTCTTCATTTATGGATACTCATCATTCGAAATCGATAAAATAATAAAGATTTTGTAACGCTTTTCTTCGATAATTTTTAAAATACAAGTATTACTTACATAGCGCTTATTATTCGCAATAATTTATAAAAGCGTGCTTGGTGCAGTGGTTACCCTCTTGCTTTAGCTTCCAGAGGACCCGGGTTCGAATCCCGGGGAAACATTATAAATTTGTTTGAAAACGAATTAAATGAGACTTTTCTAAACTGCGAAAATCTGCAACAGTCCCTTAAAATGATTTATAAGATTTA
Organism: Dreissena polymorpha; assembly: GCF_020536995.1. Classification (NCBI taxonomy): domain Eukaryota; kingdom Metazoa; phylum Mollusca; class Bivalvia; order Myida; family Dreissenidae; genus Dreissena; species Dreissena polymorpha. Next base: position 31,948,046 of record NC_068360.1, on the reverse strand, counting down.
TGAAAATGAAAATGACGTGCAAATCTTAGAAATTATTTAACTGGGTAAAGTCAACTTAATATCCATTGACGACTCCAAAGTGCGCAGCTGTGTTAATAATAATCGTTCTGTGTTACTGAAACGCAAAGACGGATGTACGAAAGTACTGGAATTTTAACCACGCACCGATTTGTTTGGGCACACGCAACTAGCTTGCTTCTGCCGTTTTCCTGACTCGCAGTGACAGGGCTTTTTCGACAAAAAATAGCTAAAGGTTTAATAGTAAAAAATATAACTTGGAGTTTACTGATCCCGATATTTCTGGTTCTCCGCTTTATATGAATTACATAATTCAAATTGTCATATCGCATTTGATAAACTTCATGTTGCGTCATGCCTTGCAACATGCTTCGTGCATATTGCCTTCGTCTTGTTGAATTGATAGTGTAATTACTAGTGTAATTGCTAGTGTAGTTACTAGTGTAAAGTCGGAATGTACAAACATTTGGTAACGAATAGCACAAAACAATAAGTATTTGTCATATACCAAAATGCAATTGTAATATGTCTGCATGGAGCTGTCGTTAAGCAATATGCACTTGTCATTAAGCAGTATGCAATTGCCATTTAGCAACATGAATGTACTGGCGGACATTCCCTTCCATAGAAGATGATATGTTTGCACAGCAAATGTAACTAGGCAAAATGCAACTACCATGTATCAGAAAGCATGTCAGTAGTTAAAATAAGAAAGTCATTTAACAGCATGCATGTTCTGTATTAAAATAAGAATGTCATTTAATCGCATGCATGTACTGGCGGATATTTCCTTCCATACAGTTCATCTTTACGGGCAAGTTAAACTTTCAATGCAATGTCACCGCAGCAACGTTTTTTAAACAGTGACAGTAAATTTAACATTAGTCAATTATGAACCTGTGTTCGCGGGGGTATGGCAATGATATATGCCGGCTTACCCCTATGTATTGTATAATCAGAAATATACAGATTTTTCGCAATGTTAAATTTGCTTTTGGACATATAGTAAACAAAAAGCTGTTCAATAAGCAATGGAACCTTTTACGGGGAATTTGAGTGCACGGTAAAAGAATTATTCCAATCGTGAGCAAAATCCTATTAATAGAACAAAGCCGCAACTTTGACAATTATAATTATGCTAGCTAATGTAAATAAAAAACAGAAGAAAATCGAATTGTTAGCTGTACGACTGAAATAACGCGAAAACCGCATACAACAGGAATCTGCATAGGAGATAAAACACTATTCTACAGCACTACCGGGAAAAAGAGCAGTGTCAGACGGATGTACCTGATTCTATTGAATTAAAAATCAGAATTGCAAACGCATTCAGAGACATTAAAGTGCACCGTGTCCATAAAATATGTATTTTTAACAGCACAAAATATGCATAGAGTTGCACACAATTTTCACACTATCCGAATAGGGATCGAGTGCGGGGCGTCCAAGGCGCTCAAATGGACCCCTTACGTGTACCGTTGAGGAGCTCACATCAGACACGCTGTAGAGGGGTATTGACGTGGTAGTCACCACTGCGACATTCGTGCTGAGACAGGCATTTGTTCGCCGTTTTATACCATGTATTACTTGTATTTCTTTGAGAACTGCTATTTTTCCAGCCATGTCAGACCGAAAGTAACAAGCGTTAACTGCGTATTAATTAGGGATGTCAACGAATATCCGAATATTCGGTCCCGCACCGAATATTCGAATACTATTTTCCGAATCGAATATTCGAAAGAAAAAAATCGAGTAATTTCAAAGACTTTGTATTCATGAAATTTGCTTCAAACATTGTAAACAATGTTCCTCGTGTCCTAGTGTTTATTCCAGTAGGCGCGATATTGCGTCGCTATGGTGATGACAGTACACGTGTCATAAATCCCGCTTATTGCCTACCTTTTGGAAACTTTAATTGACCAAAGACAGTCACTTTGTGTCAAATTAATGACAGGTGCAAATCGCGTTGGCAATTAAAACACCGACCCGCACTTGATCTAATGACTCGAATTACATTTAAAACGATGAAAGATTAAATTAGTAAAGGAAAAGCCGACTTGGGGTAAAAAACAAATAAGAACTTATGCAAAAGATTTGTGATTGTCGTCAATCGCGTACTCCAATCAAGTGTGTTGTGGCATCTTGTTTCAGTATCTATCGCTGGTGTTTTGTCCGTATATAATAAATTTGTGTTTGTTTCATAGTGGTCGCTATGTAAATAATATGTTTAAGTTCAGCTTAAATTATTTCTAGATCTAACTGTTTTGTAATGTATTTGTTTTGTCGTCATGTAAATATTATGTTTCTCGTTCTATTGTTGATGTACAATATTAAAAGTTTAAAAACAGTTTTTGTCATTACATGTTAACAATTACATTAAGCTATAAACAGTCTCAATATCAAAATAAACAAAAGTCACCCAAAATTATCAAATTAATTTGAACGTTTTAAAATGTTTGACGTTATTTACACTGAAGGTTAAACGCGGCTGTTACCGTCCAATTCCCGCAAGAATTAACCCACCTACCTTCCAATTTGCCGATTTCCCTATCCATCTCCCTTTCAATGAAGTAAAAGTCCGATTCCTTTGTTCGATCAAGCCTTTAAACAAATATTCCCGAATATTTGATCAACATCTTATAAAAAATAATCAACAAAATCAACTGAGGTGGTGGTGTGTAGCCTTAACGTGAGTTGTATTCAAACTTTGATCAGCGTAAAAAATGATATAAAACAGTGTTTTTCAAAAGTTTGTAATCAAGGATTTGGGATGAGGATGACATGTGAGTGACTCTTACTGGATAAAATGTAAATTAAAGCAATATAGTTCTAGAAAAAGTGTTTTTGATGAACTAATTGTGCTCGACATTACTCGTGCCTAAAATTGAAGTATACTGATCAAAAAAGATTGCATACAGCAGGTACAACCATGGCAAGTAAACAGGGTAAAACAGTGCAAAACCCACAAAAAACAAAAGAAACTGATAAGGGCAATAATAACGCCAAAGAATTAAATGATAATAAAAGAAAACGAAGTGAAGTCTCCAGTACTTAGTCTAGTGAACTAGAGACAAGTCTTGCTGAGGCACCAACAAACCAAAAGCAGAAAAAGAAAAAAAAAAGAAAGGACAGCTTTCCGACACAAGTATTGATTGCATTGATGAACTTGATACAGAAGAACCAAATGTGTCATGTTTTAAGAAAGAATTAGAAAACGTACTAAAGCAAATGAGGCAAATCAACTCCAAGCTAGAACGTTTAGATGGTTTGATGAACAGAGTAAATGGTAAGCTTGAACAAGTAGTGATGAAAGGCGATGGCAGCCTACGCGAAACATTAAAAGAGTTGATCAAAGAGATGAAAGACGACTTATTGAAATCGGTAATTAACACAATTGAGATTGTAGAAAGTAAAGTTTTTGAGAATGAGCAAGAGTATGACGCCCTAAGATCATTGTTAAAAACGATGGAAAGTAAGGTCAATGACAATGATGAAGCAAATGATAGGCTAGAAGAGATGGTTAAGAAACAAAAGAGAAGTTGAAAAAGCTTGAAAACGAGACTGAACAATATAGCCTGAGAAACAATCTTAAAATACGGGGAATCCAAGATACCGATGCAAAAGAAACTGCAATTGATTCTGCGAAAATAGTTGTAAAGTTTCTCAACGAAAAAGGTATTGCGAACCTAAGCCTGTCTGACATTGACATCGCTCATCGGTTGCCCAACCCACTCAATAAAAATAGAGACATCATAGTGCGGTTCGTTTCAAGACTAACCAGAGAAACGGTGATAAGCAACAGACGGAAACTGAAAAGCACCCGCGTCTTCATTAATGAAGACCTGACTAGACTGAACCTTCACGTACTAATGTGTATCAAAAAAAGATGAGTGATGAAGTCAAAGACGCATGGTCAGTAAACGGAACTTTACGCTACAAAAACAAATCTGGTAGAATCCAAACAGTCCCGTACGAAAGCTACCAAACCTGGATTGACCTCCTTTGGCCATAAATGTGTAAAACAAACTAAACTAATATTCTTTATCGTAAATAATAGAAGTTTAATTATCAACACATATCACTAAAATTTTATTTTTAAAAGATCTGCATTCATAATAATATCATATAGACAGTGCTTAGTATGGATGATATATATCATTTTTTTCTCTTTTGATAACCCCAACTGCTTGTTGATCACCCTTCTTTTTTTGAAAACTATACTACACAATTACATACTGGAAAAGTCAACAAAACAATTCACGAGCAAATCATGCCTCTTCATGCTTCAATCATGTGAACATTATATATTTAATCCATTGAAGCGAGGCCGTTGTTTTATCTACCGATTTACCAGAGTAACCAAAATGCATTTTTAAACTAATAATTGTCGACATTTAAACTTCATTATAAAAATCTTGTGTGTAATAACCAGTGCCGTCGACAAGCAATATAACTGTTTGTTGTATGTTGCGTTGTATGAAAATATGTAAGCCTTGAATTGGCTTAGGATCAATAGGTTTAACAAAAATGCAACGCATATATTAGTTATATTGAGCTTATGTGTGAGCTATATTATGGACATATTAGTACCTTGATAGTGCCTTTAGTTGATGCTTTGTGTGTGTTTGTGTGTGTGCGTGCGTGCATGCGCGTGCATGCGTGCGTGCGTGGGTGTGTTTTGTGTTACTGAAGAGTTGCGATGATTGATAGTGTTGTTATATTTACAGATTTCTTTTACATATAGAAGCCCAACTGTATTATAACAACATTGTTTATATTACTCCTTAATTGGTTCATTTATGTCTAAATTGCATTTAGATAAAACAATTAGCATATACACGTACGTTTTAGGTGAGTTATAGTCAGATGTCAACAGACTTGAATATAGAATTTCGTCTTCATAAATATTGCACCTCCATATCAATATATAGGCTTTTAACAAGAAACAAAGCCTTTTATATACCTGATTCTAAACGACTAAGTTAAATACGCATGGAATATTCTTGGGTCACTTTCGGTTTTTCGTTAAACTGACCTAAGAACGATCGAAAAGATTATTTATTGATTAATCATAAATGCTTCCCTCAAAGTCCTCTTGTATTAGAATACAAGGTCTCCATACCGGGAAACATACGCGTAAATACGTTCATACTTATATTTATAACAAAAAAGTAACATTTAGATACCTAACGCTTGTACGGTTAAGACTACTGTATTTTTAAACGAACTACTCTGATTTATTATATAAATACTAACCCGATATATATTTTTCTGTAACTATGTATATGTAAATCAAACGACATTAATCATGGTGTATGTGAGAAATAACCGTGAATAAATATGCTAGTACTATAGTCCTCATGTATCATGTCAGTATGTCACTGAATCTATAGCTTGATCTTTTTTCTATGATAGATTATTATACTTAGTACAGTTATAACTACCATTTATAGAAGCATACATGGTAAACTATCAACATTGTTTTTTTGTTTTTTTAAACTTATTTTATAAAATTAATACTGTCAGCCGCTGGCTAAAACTATCTTGTTTAACATTTGTATGGACATATCTTGTTTTTGTTTTTTTAATAAAACACAACCGAAAATGATTAAAAAATGAACGCGTGAATAAAAGAATTTATGAAAAACTCAAATGAAATAAAATATACCAATCTTACTACTCGGCCACAGATGCAGGGTGACTGTATTTTTTTATATGAATAAAATTTTGTGTAAAATAGTTCGTATATAAAACAACACTGATTACATTATTTGTAACACATAGGCGTTGGTAAAATATGTGTATGACGATAGTATGTATAATATTAACAGTCATGAAAACAATGTGTTATGTTAAAATGTTGTTTATTGACATTATTGCATTTTAACTATTATATGTAAGCAAGGTAAAATAAGGGTCAAAGCATGAAGCCTGGAGGAACGCCTGTTTTTATATGGATGATGCAGAATTTGGATATGCAATGTGCTGTTTACGGTTTCACAGGTAAGGCATGATTAAGTTAAGTAGAGAGTCACATATTCCATATGACGAAGTTTTGTGGTGAGACCACGATGCCAAACTCGGGCAATATCATTAGAAATATCACAGAATACCCCACGCACTTACTTACCCTCCATTGCCTGGCATAATTTAAAATTTTAAAGGTACATTGGTCATAACTGGCAGATCACCCATGTTGAATTTCAGGTCACTAGGTCAAAGGTCAAGGTCACAGTGACTCGAAACAGTAAAATGGTTTCTGGATGATAGCTCAATAATGCTTACGCCTAGGATCATGAAACGTCATAGGTACATTGATTATGACTGGCAGATGACTGCTATTAATTGTCAGGTCACAAGGTCAAAGGTCAATGTCACAGTGACAAAAAACGTATTCACACAATGGCTGCCACTACAACTGACAGCCCATATGAGTGAATGCATGTTTTACAAACAGCCCTTGTTCTGTATTAAAATGTATGTACACGTCTGCGTTAAATAAATATGCTCATATTTGAAATAAAGCTAAAAAGGTGTATTGTTGTTATTAGTAATTTGAACCGTATTGTTCTGTGGGAAGTAAAAGTACTATCAACCAGACCTAAATGTGCGGGTAATTAAAGAGAACGAGAAAAGATGAAAATTAAGTAAGCTCAACTATTTTAAGCAATATTAACGGGTCACACTCTTACGATGCAAAATGTAAAGGGTCCCTAGACTCTATGATGATTACTTACACGAGGAGTGTCTAATTCATTGCTGCCGCATGTTCCTATCAGTAATGCAGTAACGCTTGTTTCGTTAAAGCAAGTCATATATTCACGTTTATAAATATTTAAATAGAAAACCATGGTCTAATATAGCCATTATATGCATCTTTTGACGATTTTAAAACCTAAAATCTATAAAGCGTTGCAACGCGAAACGATTGAATAATTTGGAGAGCTCTGTTTTTGTCGTTAAATTTTGTGAAACTACGAAGATTGCTTATATAAGGTATAAAATACGTCAAATACGTGTACTCGGCGGAATAGCTCAGTAGGCTAGAGCGTTTTTACTTCAGGACTCTGGCAGGACTCCAGGGGTCACTGGTTCGAAACCTGTTCCGGCCAATGTTCTTTTCCTTCTTTTAATTTTATTCTTGATTTTTTACTGGAGCTTTTACGATCCAATGTTTACATTTATCGATATAAAGCATTTAATGAATAAGTTAAAAAAATGCCAAAATCTGTGAAAAGGCCCCTTTAAAGGGATCTTTTCACGGTTTTGTAAATTGACAAAATTGAAAAAATTTGTTTCAGATTCGCAAATTTTCGGTTTAGTTATGAAATTTGTGAGGAAACGGTATCACTGAACATTTGCCATGGTCTAATATAGCAATTATATGCATCTTTTGACGATTTAAAAACCTAAAAATTATAAAGGGTTGCAACGCGAAACGATTGAATAATTTGGAGAGTTCAGTTGTTGTCGATTAAATTTGTGAAACCACGAAGATTGCTTATATAACGTTTAAAATACACATGTTGTGTATGCTTGGCAGGATAGCTCAGTTGGCTTATGCGTTTTTACTTCAGGATTCCGGGGGTCACTGGTTCTCGACCTGCTACGGGCTACATTTTTTTCCTTTTTTAAATGTTGTTTTTGATTTTTTACTGGAGCTTTTAAAATTTAATGTTTACATTTATCAATATAAAGCATTTAATGACAAACTTCAAAACATGCCAAAATCTGTGAAAAGGCCCCTTTAAGAATACAACTGATGTGATACGGCATTATTTATACGAGCATGGGGTAGTAGGGTATATCTCGCCTACAAAAATGACCTAACCCGTGTTGCTTAGAGCGGTCACGTGCCATGGTTTATTTTCCATACATCCCGAGTAATTTCCAAACATCCCGATTAATCGAGTAGTCGGTTGAGATATAATTGTTACACAGTAAGTAACTGATTGTTTATAGGATATACACCCTCAGTTCCCTACTCGAGCTTCGCTCTCATACACCATCAGCTACTAACAGTGTAACAAATACGGCATTACTTATATACGAGCATGGGATTGTAGGATATACCCGCTATGACTCGCTAGTATAGTACCGACTTGATACGGCATAACTTATATACGAGCATGGGGTAGTAGGATATACCCGGTATATGACTCGCCAGTATAATCCCGGCTCGATACGGCATTACTTATATACGAGCATGGGATAGTAGGATATACCCGGTGTATGACTCGCTAGTATAGTACCGGCTTGATACGACAGTACTTATATACGAGCATGGGGTAGTAGGATATACCCGCTATGACTCGCTAGTATAGTACCGGCTTGACACGGAATTACTTGGATTTACCCGCTATGACTCGCTAGTATAGTACCGGCTTGACACGGCATTACTTATATACGAGCATGGGGTAGTAGGATATACCCGGTATATGGCTCGCTAGTATAGTACCGGCTTGACACGGCATTACCTATATACGAGCATGGGGTAGTAGGATATACCCGGTATATGACTCGCTAGTATAGTACAAGCGTGATACGGCATTACTAATACGAGCATGGGGTAGTAGGTTATACCCGGTGTATAACTCGCTAGTATAGTACCGACTTGACACGGCATTACTTATAAACGAGCATGGGATAGTAGGATATACCCGGTATATGACTGGCTAGTATTATACTGGCTTGATACGGCATTACTTATATACGAGCATGAGGTAGTAGGATATACCCGGTATATGACTCGCTAGTACAGTGCCGGCTTGACACGGCATTACTTATATACGAGCATGGGGTAGTAGGATATACCCGTTATATGACTCGCTAGTATAGTACCGGCTTGATACGACAGTACTTATATACGAGCATGGGATAGTAGGATATACCCGGTATATGACTCGCTAGTATTGTACCGCCTTGATTCGGCATTACTTATATACGAGCATGGGGTAGTAGGATATACCCGCTATGACTCGCTAGTATAGTAACGGCTAGACACGGCATTACTTGGATATACCCGCTATGACTCGCTAGTATAGTACCGGCTTGACACGGCATTACTTGGATATACCCGCTATGACTCGCTAGTATAGTACCGGCTTGACACGGCATTACTTTATACGAGCATGTGGTAGTAGGATATACCCGGTATATGACTCGCTAGTATAGTACCGGCTTGACACGGCATTACGTATATACGAGCATGGGATAGTAGGATATACCCGGTATATGACTCGCTAGTATTATACTGGCTTGATACGGCATTACTTATATACGAGCATTAGGTAGTAGGATATACCCGGTATATGGCTTGCTAGTATAGTACCGGCTTGGCACGGCATTACTTATATACGAGCATGGGGTAGTAGGATATACCCGGTATATGACTCGCTAGTATAGACCCGGCTTGACACGGCATTACTTATATACGAGCATGGGGTAATAGGATATACCCGGTATATGACTCGCTAGTATAGTACCGGCTTGATACGGCATTACCTATAAACGTGCATGGGGTAGTAGGATACACCCGCTATGACTCGCTAGTTCAGTACCGGCTTGACACGGCATTACTTATATACGAGCATGGGGTAGTAGGATATACCCGGTATATGGCTTGTTAGCATAGTACCGGCTTGACACGGCATTACTTATATACGAGCATGAGGTAGTAGGATATACCCAATATATGGCTCGCTAGTATAGTACCGGCTTGACACGGCATTACTAATACGAGCATGGGATGTAGGATATACCCGACCGGCTTGACACGGCATTACTTATACGAGCATGGGATAGTAGGATATACCCGGTATATGACTCGCTAGTATAGTACTAGCGTGATACGGAATTACTAGTACGAGCATGTGGTTGTAGAATATACCCGGTATATGACTAGGTAGAATAGTACCGGCTTGACACGGCATTACTTATATACGAGTATGGGATAGTAGGATATACCCGGTATATGACTCGCTAGTATTATACTGGCTTGATACGGCATTGCTTATATACGAGCATGAGGTAGTAGGATATACCCGGTATATGACTCGCTAGTATAGTAACGGCTTGACACGGCATTACTTATATACGAGCATGGGGTAGTAGGATATACCCGGTATATGGCTCGCTAGTAAAGTACCGGCTTGAAACGGCATTACTTATATACGAGCATGGAATAGTAGGATATACCCGGTATATGACTCGCTAGTATAGTACCGGCTTGACACGGCATTACTTATATACGAGCATGGGGTAGTAGGATATACCCGGTATATGACTCGCTAGTATAGTACTGGCTTGACATAAAAAGGGCCATAATTCTTATAAAATGCTTGTTACAGTTGTCTGTTATTGTTTATAGATTGGGGTCATGTTGGTGAAGAAGTATGCAAAATATGAAAGCAATATGTCAAGGGAAATAGGAAATATTTGAGGTGGTACGCAAACTTATACATTCCAACGCTCACGCACACGGGAACGCCGACGACAGGGTGAGCAGGATAGCTCCACCATATATATTTCCTATATATTAGTCGAGCTAAAAACCCAATTTTACAATGATTCAAGGGCCATAACTCAGGAGTGTCTGGGTCAATTTGGCCCATTATCTAACTTGACCTAGATGTTATTGCCTTACATATTTTCATGAAGTTTGATGATGATCTGATGGCAATTGCTTTACTTATTGAGCGGAAAATAATCCGGACGGACTGGCGGACGGACTAACTAACTAACGGACGGATGGACTAACTAAATAACGGACGGACGGTGCGATTTTAATATGCCCTAAGAACCGCTGGTTCGGGAGCATAAAAATGATATTGTATAAAATGTATTTCTTTAACTGTATTAACTGTTATATGCAATTTTCATTTAACACCATCAATACATCTTCTAACGCTAGATTGGAAGGGCTCTGAGCCGTTATATACAGACAGATCAATCCCTAGTTTATCTTCCTGGGATCAGTAGATGTCTTGAAATCATTATGAACTGTTCATAATTTACAATACTGTATGAAAAAATGTAATATTACCAGCAGTTGGTTTCAATGTAAATTTCTTACCAGACAAGAGGGTTGATGCAAATTGTCTTGGGGCGAAACTGGAAAACATCTTAAACAAAAATAAAGTCTTAGATAATATGAAGCGCTATATTGTTAAGTCAAATTTTAATATTTGATAATACTGCTAGTTGTCTGATTACGGAGGAGTCTTCAAAGCATAATGCATTAACAGTTTTCCTGCAATAAGCAAACAGGACAAAATCAACAACACGAGTATTTATAATATATTCAGAGACAAAGATGATCAATCCATATCTTTGGAAATAAAAAAGGGGCATTTAACAATTATTTTGGCCTCATTTTAGCCATGTTGATAAATATAATGAGTCATAATTCTTGGTGTGTTACAAGTGAAACACCATCAAAACCAGTGCTCCAGCTTGGCATGAATAGAAGGGTGCAGCACCCTGCCATTCAAAGATTCCAACCTGTCCACCTTGGACACCCTTCATGCCCTTTGATGAAAATGCTGAGTTGGGAACAATAAATAGGGAGTTACAGTTGTAAGCTCGTAACGGGAATATCATTTGCCATTTAAAAGGCACCAATCCATACTTCTGCACTGGAAGAATGCAGGGCATTAATAAATTAACTTATGAAGGAAAGAATGTGTGAAAAATATCATAAATGTATTGCAGTAGATGGATTAAATTTTTTACAATTGAGAAGAAATATAATTCAGTTGCTTTGAAGTGGTGGTCGCTTTGCAGAATTTATGTGTTAATAAATAAATAAATACAAATCTTTTTAAAATTTTGATATAAATGATTAGCTTACAGTCCTGTCAAGCTGCATGATGTTCAAACTTAACCTTCGACCTAAAAGTTGGCAAAGGGTTTGTGTTTCAAAATGTACTTGTTTTTAAATCAATTTATTTGTACAATAAGAAAACCTTTGACACTTTTGACACAAGATACCACTCTGATTTAAAAATTCAGATAGTTATACAGTGGTACCCAGGAATGGCCTATATCAAGTTTTTCACGAAGGCACTTGACAACAAGGCATTTTATTATATGCCCCCCCCCCCCCCAAGCTTATGTGTATCAGAGGGGGCCACCATTTATCAATATAATAATTACTTAACAAGGAATGGATAACACATTAATCAATAAAAGTTCAAAAAAATATAAAAATTACCTTTGAACTTGAACTGTAACCTTGACTGTTCACACCGTGCCATAAGCAGAGCACAACACACTACATAGGGGAATACTAATCTGAAATAGTATTTAATCCTCTTTATAAATTTATTTACAGAAAAGCAATTAAAGTAAATGATACATCATCCACTCAATGATAGGGAATAATGCAATTTAATATTGCCATGCTCTCCAGTATAAAGAAGTTAAAGAGCAGAAGCAAACATCCATAACCATTCACTGTCATAGACTGGACATCTGCAATTATAATACGAAGCTATATTGTAATCCAGGCATTAAAAAGTTCGAAGGACACAACAATTCATGCATATTGACCTTCAATTGTGACTTTGACATTTTATAGAAGAGAATGCAAGTTTTTGGTACACCATCAAATTATGAGGAATAATTATAAAGTTTAATTTTAATCTTATCAGGCATTCAAAAAGTGCTGAGCGGAAATAAAAATACATAACATTGAACCACTATTACCTTGGCATTCAACCTAGCAAAACTGCCCTGTTTCTTGGCGGCCAAATTTTTAAACAGACCTGAACCATTTTGAAATTCTTCATAAAGATTGGACTATAAATGTGACTTGTAGAGTGTTAACAAGGTTTCACAATAGCCATATAAGCAAAACTTCCACGCACCCTGGCGGCCATATTTTTCAACAGACTGGAACCATTTTCAAACTCAGCCTAGCTCTCATAAGAACAAATGTTCTGACCAAGTTTCATTAAGATTGGACTATAAATGTGATTCCTAGAGTGTTAACAAGATTTTACTTTAGCCATATAAGCAAAACTGCCCCGCCCCTCGCGGCCACGTTTTTACAACGAACTGGAACCATTTTAAACCTCAGTCGAGATATCATTGAGACAAATATTATGACCAAGTTTCATGAAGATTAGACTAAAAATAAGACTTCTTGAGTGTTAACAAGGTTTTAATAAAGCAATATAAGGAAAACTGCAATAGCCCTGACGGCCATGTTTTTCAACAAATTTGAACCATTTTTGAACTCAGCCTAGATATTATGAGAACATATGTTGTGACCAAGTTTCATGAAGATTGGACTACAAAGTAGACTTCTAGAGTGTAAACAAGGTTTTACTATAACCATATATGAAAACTGCTCGCCCCCTGGCGACCATGTTTTTCAACTGACCAGAACCATTTTCGAGATATTATTGGGACAAATCTTCTGACCAAGTTTTATGAAGATCAGACAATATAGGTGGCCTCTAGAGTGTTAACAAGGCAAAATGTTGACGACGGAAGACGGAAAAAAGGTGATCCCAAAAGCTCACCATGAGCACGTTGTGCTCAGGTGAGCTAAAATAGTATGCTGTTATATTTACCCTGTATTGTAAAACAGATTATTCAACTCTTGATAGCATGATAACTTTCTTGTCATAACTTCATCCCTCACCAAATTAATTTTGTGTTTATCCCTGGATATATATATATGTTCAAACCCTATCAATTTCACTATACCGTAATTACTCTATGTTTTGGACACATTTTTTTCCGATTTAGATACAAAAAATAGTCAAAATTACAGATGCCCGAAAATTTAGAGAAAACAATAAATATCCAAAAAATTATAATTATTTTGAAATAAATTTAACAAATTAATGTACAATAATTGTTTTGTGATAAACACTTCTTTTTCTGCTTCAAAAATATATACAACTTCAAAGCTCTGCTATTTCTTGCCTGAAATGATATACAACAAACAAGAGCTGTCACCATAGGATGACTTATGCCCCTATAAACGCTTGGTAGAAGTTATGAGTTTTTTTCGAAACCAAAACGCAGATTTCGAAACCTAAACGCGGACCCTAAGTTCAAGGTCAAGGTCACAGGATTAAAAATTTGTGTGCGTATGGAAAGGCCTTGTCCATATACACATGCATGCCAAATATGAAATTGCTATCTGAAGCGACATAGAAGTTATGAGCATTTTGTGAAATCTAAACGCAAATTGTGACGGACAGACAGTCCGGTCACTATATGCCCTCCTTCTGGGGCATAAAAATGTCTTAGAATATCAAAATAAATCAGAAAGCCACATAAACTAGAGAGCGGACACCATGCTAAATCCTTGAAATGCACTAAATGACCCCATGACCTAGTTTTTGACCCGGCATGACCCATATTCAAACTTGACCTAGATATTGTCTTGATACAACTTCTGACCAAGTTTGGTAAAGATCAGATAACAACTACTTCAATTAGTGACAGACACCATGCTAAATCCTTGAAATGCACTAAGTGACCCCGTGACCTAGTTTTTTACCCGACATGACCCATATTCGAACTTGACCTAGATATTGTCCTAATACAACTTCTGACCAAGTTTGGTAAAGATCAGATGAAAACTACTTTAATAAGAGAGCGGACACCATGCTAAATCCTTGATATGCACTTAGTGACCCCGTGACCTAGTTTTTGACCTGGCATGACCCATATTCGAACTTGACCTGTATATTGTCTAGATACAACTTCTGACCAAGTTTGGTAAAGATCGGATGAAGACTATTTGAATTAGAGAGCAGTCACGAAAAGTGTGACAGACTGACAGATAGACTGACGGACGGACGGACAGTGGGAAAACTATATACCCCCTTTTCTTCGAAAGGGGGCATAAAAATTAAAAACATTCTGCTTCGGAGATAGGGCGACAAATGCTGTTGGGTGTATCCATTATATTCTACAGGTGTATACATGGCTATTAAAAAATAATGCTAATGTAATGTTATTTTTGCCAACAGTCATGCATCCGACCGGTTGTATAACCTCAATCCGGCTGTAAGAATCTATGATCGAAGTGTCACAAGATAAGCGAAAACAGGGTCAAAGTATGTAGAATAGCGCGGTAAAACACAGTGTCTGAAAATTAAGAGACTTTAATAATGGACAAAAACCCTGTATGTCTAAAGTTAACAGTCACAAAAATAATTATTTTTGCTAAAAAAGAGGGTGTCCGAAAACTCAGAGTAATAACGGTAATCCAGTATAATTGTCATGTGTATATTCAAAAACAAAGTATGACAAATATTCATAAAAACAGACCTCTGCCATTTTACGGAAGTGCATAAACAAAGTCAAATGTGGGATTGGGAATTCCATAAGACCATGATTGTATCAAGATACATGATGTGCGAGCATCGAGCACTATTCATATTAAGTAATAAAGAGTGAATTTAAATATAGATTGAATATAAAATTACGCGACAGTTAAAGTGATATACTTAGTATTGACAATAACAAGAGGGCCTGAAAGGTCCAAAGTCGCTCAGCTGAGATTCAAAGGAACTGACCTCTTTTGTGCAGCCCAATATGTCATTAGAACAAATATTCTCACCAACTTTCATGGCTAGTGAACGTCCTGGCAGCGTCGTTTTTCAACAGACCAGAACCATTTTCATACACATCAAAGATATCATTTAAAAATAAATTCTGACCAAGTTTCATGAAGATTCACGAGTTATTATACATGTAAAGAAAATGCCAAGCCCACAGATGGCCATGTGTTTCAAGCAACTGGAATCATTTTCGAACTTATCTAAGATATCATTGGGACAAATCTTCTTACCAAGTTTCATGATGATCGGACAATAAAAGTGGCTTCTAGTGCCATGTCTTCTTTAAGCATGATTATTCCCCCTGCTGTATTAAAGTTAATGTTGAGTGCAAGTTGAAATTTAGGTTAAAGTTGTTGTGCTATGTTTCACTGTTATAGTCACACATTGTCATACAATGATGTGAATCCTTGCAATCTTTTGCAGACTTTGCGTTGTTTTTTGTGTTTTTATTCAATATAAGACATACAATGTATACATGTATATGATCATAAAACAAAGTAATACAATAGAGCAGCAATAATGTTCAAACATGTTATACAAGATATGCTAATATATGCTTTTTTTACCTTGTGGTTTCCTTTTGATTGAAAAAAGTTTTTTTTACTTGACTTGACGTTGCTGTTACATTATTTTTTTGTTCAAATTTGGGTCCCTAGGGGGACCCATTTCCAATGGAAAAAGTCTATGTTTTCCCAAATGGGACCTACAAATTCCCAATTGAAGATTTTCAAAAAAGATGATTTTTTAATAAGTCTCAACAGGTGAATTATCTCATTCTCCAAGTCTAGCTCTATAAGTTGAATTTTAGAAAATATAATATTTAAATAACTTTTATTATCCATTTCAAAGTATTTGTAAGCATAAAATCAACAACCTTCATTTCCCGATTTTAGTAAAAAAGACGCGATATTTCTCAATCCAAAGTGACCTGACCCCATTCCAAAAATGGTGAAAAATAACAGTGTTAATAATTGACCATGACTAGTGAAAATAACTAAACAAGTATAATTTATGTATGATACCATTATTATTTAATAGTGTTTTTTACGCTCATACACAGAGGTCTTTCTCACATTAATTGGACTAGCCTATTGACCTGTTCAATATTGTATATAAGCAGTTTACTATTCCAAATATATCACTGTATTGTACACATTGTTAAATAAGCTTTTAATATTATATTTCATTTCAAAAGCGTGAGATAGTTAAGTAAAAATAAAGCAACTAAAAAGATGAGATATTTGTATGGTAGAAGAATATACATGTACACAGTTGAATACCCAATAGCAATTGTTTGACATTGATTTAACTGGGGCTTTAATCTTGAATACCGTTGAAAACGAATGGGAGAAAAATAAAGTTAATAAATCGTGTATAAATATCATGTATAATGAAAGCATGCGTATATTTTGCTCCCATGTCATAGACTTCTTTGTTAATTTATGTTAGTTCGTTGGTATGCACTAAAAATCAGTGAATGTTTGTATTATGTTTGTTATATACAATTTTTGCTTACTGTTAAATATATGTGATGTTAAAGTGACCTTACGAAGAAATACATAATTGAACTTAATATTATAGTTTTAGTTGTATTTTTTATGTTTTAAAATGAGTTCGTGTATATGCACGACAGCTCAAGCAAATATTTACCAATACACGTGTTTCTCTTACGAGATATTTTTCGAGATCGTATAATAATTTGTTCATAATGGTACGTTTATGTACTTTTAATTATATCATGGATGTATCCATCTTTAATTGAATTGTAGGGAATGCGTTTTAGTACGTTAAATTACACTGATGTATTTAAGTTACCTGATCAAGTACCGGAATAGAATGACCGAAGTGACGCTTGTCATCCTTATAGTCAAAGATAACGGCTTTGTTCTTTGTCCGTTCTCAATTAATTTGAAAAATATTTATAAAAAAAACAGCAAATCAATAAAACGTGAAGATTGCTGTAACTACAGAGTTTAAGGCATGTATTGGTATTATGATATCAGTCTCGAAATAGCTTCCTGTTACTACTGCACGCTTTGGATCAGTTCATCTATACTGCTATGTTTTCATGCGTACCGATGATGGAGTAGTGATACTTCCTGTAATCGCTACTGTTGATAGTTATTGTTTAAAGGGTGTATCAATGTTGAAAATAACAACTTACCAAATTCGATCGTATCTCCGTTGCTGAGTATATGTGTTCTTTCCGCATGGAAATCCTACCTAGATAAACGTTATCGCAAGTACACGATGCGAAAAAGAGAAATCAAGATGAAAAAAACACGAGATCACGATGCGAGTACGCGAAATCACGATGCAAGATCGCGATAGTAATATCGCGTTTTCGTATTGTAATCTCGTATCTTCGCATCGTGATTTTGTTTTCTCGCGTTTGCTTTTTTTAAAGGTCATATCAAAGACTTATCAATATTATATTGATAAGTCTTTGGTCATATATGCGAGCACACGACAATAATATCGCGATCTCGCTTCCCCGGTAAATAATCTCTAAGTTTTAGCAATCAATACTTTTATCAATCTTGAGTTGTATCCATATTTCCTCCACTTGTATCGCACACCGTACCTGTAGCGTTCACCAACAGACGTCCGTGACCAACGATGTTGACGTCATATTTCAACTTCACTGTTGCCGTATTGGCCACCGTCATCAACGTCGTAAACGTAAAGTTAATATTGTGTTAACAGTTATACGCGGTGTAGATTCCATTTGTTTCAACATACAGCGTCTCATTTAAACCGGAGGCCTCGTCGTATAACGCAATATCGATGACGCTTTGGATTTTGGCGGAAGTCGCGGATGAGTCAAACGAGTATGCGCAGCACCCGGATTGGGAAATTCCTTCCGGATTATTGTCGCCTGCTATGTAAGAAGTCGCGCTTCTCAGTCTGGTGGCTGACGGGTTGCACATCGGAAGTTCGTAGGCTTCTAATATAATAGGAAGTGAATAATTTTCGCGAAACCGTAACAAAATTGAAACGAAAGTGAAATCTTAGACGCACAATTATTTGAAAGGATTTAGAGATCTAGTTCTATGAAGTGAGGATGTGTTTTTATTGTCTGAAAATGAGTTCAAATCTTCGATGAATAATATGAATATGATATATTGCCTTTTCTGATACTCGTTGTTCATACACTAATATGTACTTGCATAATTCTAATTTCCCAACAACGTCTCAAGCTATCAACTTAAAATTTCGCAAATTGATGTTTGAGAACATTTTCCACAAAGTTACACAACGTACTTGGGTAACAAACATGCTCGATGCATGATTTGGTTTGGGACATCATGTACTTATTTGCGCAACAAATTGTCGTCTGCATGCATGTGACCTGTGTCGAGCACGTCTCGCTTCCGTTGCAGTAGCGATACAATTCCGGTGCATCTGCACTCGGGAGGTCAAGTATGCAGTCGCTGACCTCGTCGTAGGAGCAACACTTGGCTTCGTCCCGGTCTTTCGCTGAAGAATTAATGGATTATTTGAGCCTCAATAAGAGAAAACTGGACAAAATGCATGTGCGTAAAGTGACACTTTACGCCAAGACAGGATTTTCGTCAAGAAGATAATTTCTGTAAACGAAACAATCTATAAAGGCGGAACGTGTCGACCCAGTTTAGCCCGTGCATACCACACAGCCGGAAGTGCTCATTACAATTCTTTGAACATGCGGATAAGCTGTGTTGGCTTTTAAGGGACAATATTCGTGTACACACCATTAGCAGAACAGGGACAATTCAGGCGGCTCTGAGAACGCGCTCGTCGTATATCCGGCCCCTGTGTCAGCGTAGTTGGCTTTGATGGAGTCGATGTTGATGTCGGAACCGCAGTAGGCGCAGTCGCGTTGTTAGTTGACGGCGCCAAAGCTGAGATAAATCATATATGAACGTCCTTATTTTGTTAAAAATGTCCACCAAATATTTTGGCGTCAACAGCAAAGAAGGCACAGCTCGAAATATAAGGTCTTATTTTTAACATGTTCACGGAATGTGTGACCAACTCAAGTTGTTATTGTTGTTGTTGTTGTACATATGCTCAGCGTTTTCTTTGAATCAAGGACTTTAAATAATAATAAGACCGAGAAAAAATATAATAAAATTGTTTAAAATAATTCATTTTATTAATTGGCGATTAAAATAAATTATTCGTCGAAAACATATCATATTATAAATGAGCCGAGTCTTGCAAAAATGCCATTTTCAAAATGTGTATTACCGGTATGTCATACGCGGCCAGTCTCGGTCCATACCAGCCTGTGCAATCACGCCTTCTTGTCATACGCTACCATGTGCGCAATAAAGTCACGCGAAGTTACGTGGTCTTATTAGCGGTCATTGTGACTTCTCATTAGAGTATACTGATCCAAAGGGATATCTGGAGCGACACCTTTCGGATATCTCTTAAGGCTTTTTTTTCTCGACGCGGGTGAAATTATTTTCCGAAGTTTTACAACATTGATATGTTTAAAAACGACTTATTCAGAGATTTTCGTAATTTTTACAAATGTTAATTGATGAATACTGACAAAACTGCAATTTTTGGGATCGTTCTAAATAATTATAATATTAAATAAATAAAAACAATGATTTCTCGGGGGCTCGAACTCGGGAACTCTCGAAAAAGTTAAAGCTAAATCTACGTATTTAGTACTTTCTATGAGAAATATTTCGTTCAATGTCATTCAGTTTTAATGCCATGCATTGATAGCAGTATTCACATCATATCCGATCATGCTGAGAATGATAACATGTGAGCGTCTTTAATTCAGATCAAGAACAAAGCAAGAAAGCCAATTATCCTGGGACGCTCACCAGAGACCCGAAGGAATTTGACTGTTATGAACAGCTTGAGTGGTTTCCGTAGCCATTTTATAATCTATTTGAGATATATTTGGACAAATGTTCTGCGCAAGTTTCATTGATGTATGATATTAATCACATCTTACTTGCCATGTTGAAAATTAAAACATGGTAGTGTTTTTTATATAGACCAAAAGCAAAAAAAAGGACCTAAGGTCTCTCAATTGAGAACCGAAGGAACTGATCTGTACTTAGCAGCTTAGGTGGTTTCCATAACCATCTTAAAAGTCAGCCAAGATATACTTTTAATAAGAACAAAAGCTATGAACATGTTCCATGATAATCGGTTAAAAATTTGACGTCTGGAGTGGTCACAAGGTTGTTTTATAGATAGCAATATCAGGAGACCTGCATTACCGTCTAATGGTCTTGATTTACGTTTAATAAACAAGAAAGCAATTATGGTCCTAATTCCGTTAAATAATGATAAAATAGTGATCTTAGATGGGAGCCGATTTGTTTCACTGTATACAACTAAGGAAAAAAGTTACCAGCTAGGCGGGGCAAATTTAAAGAAGCTAGATTACTGTTAAGACACGAATAAGTTAGATGATCATTATAAGAATAATAAAATGCTACAAATAAGGCCACGATTGAATAATTTATTTTTTGTATTCTTTATTTCGGAAAGTAAGAGTTCATATTGCTGCTATACTAGAAGGTATATAAATACTCTGGTTTTATCATGCGCACTATTATACAACAAGGATCGTGTTTACAAATGTGAGTATCCTTCCGTAGGCTCGCATGCGATAAGGGATGTTAACTTTTAGTTGGTCGATAGTAAGTGAGGAATTTCATTGATAAAGTGACTGGATTGTTATGATGTTGATTGTTCGGCCATGCGTAGCGTGTAACCCGCTATATGTTTACAATTCAGTGATGTATTAAATGTCGGTAACGTGTTTAACCAGATTTGATTGTATGTGTACTGTTTTTAAATATTAATAATTAATTAAAATATTAAGTATAAATTTGGTTCTTATTAATTCAAAAGCAGAAAGTAGTACAGAGTTTAGGCAGTATGAATATTCTTTAATGAATATGCATTTCTATTGCAGATTTTCATGTTAACATAAGTATAATAGAAATCGGTAAGTATAATATAAATCGGTTGGCTCGAATTTCGAATGGCTCGAAATTTTGTTTTCGGTTCCGGCGAGTTCCTGCCATCGGATTTCGTCTGTACTCCCATCTTCATTAATTAGCCCCAATGAACAAATAAGTTGTTCTACACGCCAACAATCATAACGACCTGGGTTTTTTTTTAAAGATACATAATGGGGCAATGTTAATTATAATTATACATCAGAATGGTCAAGGGATGTGGATATATGTATAAATAGTATAATAATTGTCCATATCCCTTGTGCTTTTGCTAACATTGTTTTAAACTTCTTCTGTTCTCGTGGTCGCCATAAGAAATAGGCAAAATAAAAATGCGGACACATTGTCAGAAGATAAATTGTTTAAAAATACCCCAGAACAATTATTTACTGACCAACCAATTATGTATATACCCATGAAGAATAATGTCTTTAACATCGGAGTAATTACAATTGTTCATACAATCTAGCAAAACTGCAATACGCTGTGATGTTCAAGATGTCTAATAAGTTTAGTAGTAATCTAGGTAATCTTTTTACATATGTGATTGGAAAGACATGTGTTTAACAAGGCGCGATATTTTCCTCGTGGAACGACGCGATTGGCGTCCACCCAAAATATATTGATAAGCCTATACAATTTCGGCGTTCAATTTTATATAATACTAATTACTACTTAAAGCAATGATTAAAGAATTTTAACATTCGTTTGTAATTCTATTCAGCTAGAATGCACTTGTTATAAATATATAAATACGCTCGAATTAAACAGGTATGTCGGTATTTATGCTTAACATGAGTTAACGTGCAAATAAATCAAAGATTATCATATACATATCAACGAATCAAGTTTTGAGTCATAATGAACTCAAATAAAAACGTCCATTTTTGACAGACCTCAGTTCTTAAATCAAGCAAACCATCGGTATTTATTGTCTTCTTGTTCTTTGTCCTTTCAAAGTCACTGTTGATACACTGATTGTTTCTGGTAAATAACTTCCCATATATCAATACTTTTATTATTAAAGTCTGTTTGTCAACATATTGTTTATCATTACCAGCAGTGTATAAACCAATTAATATTTTCTTCCATTTATTTTGCAATAGTGTACATAACTGATATTTAAAGCTGCTTCGTCATAGATTGGAAAATGACAAACATGAACAATATTGTTTCAAATCCATTTGAACAAGATTTTCTTTAGAGCTCTTATAAATAACAAGTTTGACAAATTATCAATTTTCAAAACGCCACGGTTAAATCATGTCAACACATTGTTTATGTTTTTTCAACAACGTTTCAATAGCCTCTAGAAACGCTTGTCAGCTGTGTGTAACTTTTCAGTTGTTGCTTATGAATTCTATCGTGGGGGAAAAAAGAAATCAAATAGATTTTCGCATGTCAGTTGTTGACAGACAACATTTTTTAAAATTACAAGCCGTTCATTATATAAGTAACTTAAGATGTGCCAAAAGAGCATCACCTTTAAGGCAGAGGACCCGGGCTCAATCTCTAGCGCAAATCAATAAACTTTGCAAATACTTTTAACAAGCTTTTGGAATCGAAACTGACATATTGCATTCTAATATAATTATTTTCATATCTCATGCCGAACGGTCATCTTTTTTTATTTTAAGACCACAATTGACCACATTTACGTAACGCATTCCTGACATTGCAAACAATGTGTGTGGCCTAAGTTATAATTGTATCATCAACTGGGACAAAGGAGCTACAAGCACGTGTCGCATCAACGCTGTTTCATATTTTATTATTTGTCCTCTATCGGTATCACAATATGTTTATCATACTCAGGTAAGGCATGTTTATCCGTCTGTCTGTTCGTGCATCTGTCTGTCCGAAAGGCCGTCCGTCCATACTACATGCTTAATTTATTGAGCACATTAACCTTAAATTAATGAATGTTTGACATATAACTCACAAACTAATGATCATCCAATTACAAACCAAACTATTTTTATATGCAGACTGTTTTGTTTACACGTACAATGTCTGTGTATTAGCGTTTGGGCAAGGAGATACAATTCTAACGCAATACTATTCAAACATGAATATCTCAGTAATAAGTTAAGATTTTGATTTTACAATTGCACATGTAATAATTGGACTATATTTTGTGCAAGATAACGATACAATCATCCATCGTAGACAATCGGGCGCTTTCGTGTGGTAGGCTTGGTTTCATCTCACTACACGTGGGCAGGGTGAAACGCGATATGATAATAATGTTATTTCAATTTCTTCATTTAAGATGGGTGGATACACCAAGAACACATAAACTTAATTTAATAATAAAAATGTCTTGTATAAAAATTCAGGAGCGCAACCGAGCAATCGGCATTTTTAAGACTACTTTCCCCACATGCTAAATCGTCAAGGATGAATGATTTGATCGTTTGGTTGCACATACTGTAGTCTAATGATCACATGTAAACTTTAAAATCAAAATATTTACTCACAACGGAGATCTTTAAGCTTGAACAAATGTTGCGTTAGAAAAATCATCAAGTGTGGTACGACGCTTTATAATGCCAATGTAATTTTAATTTCATCATTCTATGTGGGTTTTTACACCAGTGAAACATAACATTAATTTTAAAAAAAATCTGACTCGTATGAATATTCAGGAGCGCAATGTTGCAATCCGTTCGGTCATTACGACGTGTAAGTTCATGCGTTTTACTTTTCACATTATTATTTGACGTTGTAAGATTTTGAGAATTTTACTTTTGCAGTGATTTTTTTTTTACTTTGTTATGTTTGATATTTTTATGTAGACCAATTTCAACTAATTTTAGTCTGAGTCAAAATTTAAACAAAATCCGTTCTAATATAAGGGAGCTATACTGATTTGATTACGTGTTGCGTTAGAAAAGTCTCCAACGGTATACCCTTGTATTGTGTGTGTGTATTTATTGTATTTATAAGAGCATTGAAAACGGACAGAACAATAATCATAAAGATTGATGTTTTATTTAAATGTTTTGACTTTTGTCTAACTGTTAACTCAGATTTGTTTCCGAGTATTTGAACAACTCGCAATTGTTTGCAAATCCAAAACTTTTCATACAACTTGCAGTGTTGCGATTCAATATTATATATTCTTAATGTATGTCTTTTTATGGTATGTTATTTGCTTATATAATTTACTTTCGTGTTGTTTGATAAAAGCGTCTCTTGTGTGAACGCTGTCCACATACCACTAAGGATGGTAGCACTTTTTTCTGGCTTAATTTCGATTGGTCAAAAGGAACACACTAGCGTCGGCTGTCTCGAAGAATAACCGTCTTAATGCACGTATTACTAGGAATTTGGCTTTAGCCCAATGGCAAGGAGAGGTAGCCCTTCCATTTTTATGCCCAAGCCATTAAAATATGTAGCCACTTATATTTTAAGACCGCACCATCTAAACTATTTCCAACCTTTTTTTGTCACTGTTTCACATGTCAAAGATCTCGCACAAACAACCGCGCCAAACGTGTTTGTATTAGATATTTGTGATCGCATACAATACAATACACCATTACTTGATATTAATTTCCGATGATTTTTAATTAAGTGAATGCCTCATGGAATATACGCGGAAAGGATGAATGAATAAATTACCTTATTGGAAACAGCACAAATAAGTCTTTTCAATCTACACAGTTCACGAAGGAAATCACCCTATCTCTTTTCAGCCCCCTCACTGACATTGTTTTCCTTTGGCTAAATCCATCAAATATATTTCGCTTTGCTATGACATTAATTTTCACAAGTGTACGTAAGCCATTTCGTATGTTTTCTCTCGAATAAACGCTTAAAATATTTGCATTCTTCATAATAGTCCCATTATTCAACAACTATTTAGACATTGATGGTTTAAATGTCGAGTAAGTATTGAAGTAACAACACGTAATTTCTTGACTATATTCATTTATTTATATTTAAAAGAAGTGCGTATATAAGAGTGCTAAGATACATTTTTTTAAAGCGTAAAAGAAATAAAAAAACACATATCTCAAAATGTTTGGAATATTAAATCTAGTTCTAGACAATATGCCCATGCGTATCTAAAGCAGGAACAATCAAATTATGTATGTACACAAATGTGTGTACATATACATATACGCATACTTTACACAAATTATGCGTGCTAATCTTCACATGTTATTGATTGTGAAAACCTTATGTGATGGAAAAAATGACAGGTCGTCTGACATGAATGAGATTATTTGTAAACAGTGGAAGCATTCTTCTCTTGTAAAATGACTGTTGTCGGATAGCGATGCAACATAATAAAAGAAAAAAATATCTAGACGACTGATTTAATCTAAAAAAACATAAAACAATAATCCATTTACGGAAATTTATAACTGAAATGAAGTGAATTTTGATAAAATAAGTAATTGTTTTAATGCTTATTATAACAAGACAACATACATATCGTGTAAATTACATATGATTATAAGCCATAATATTTATTATTTCAAATATATATGCGTATATTTGAGTGCTTAGAAACGTTTTTATTATTCACACAAAAGAAATACACACATTTCTAAATGGTTTGAATATTAAATCTAGTTCTAGACAATACGTGCATGCGTCTCTAAAGCAAGAAAAATTAATTTATGTATGTACAAATAAAAGTTTTGGTGTACATAAACGCATACTTTGCCACAAATTATGCGTCCAAATCGTCAAATGCTATTCATTGTGAAAACCTTATCTGATGGAAAAAATGAAAGGTCTTCTGACATGAATGAGATTATTTGTTAGCAGTGGAAGCATTCTTCTCTTGTAAAATTAATGATATCGGATAGCGGTGCAACATAGTAAAAGAATAAAAATATCTAGACGACTGATTTAATCCAAAAAAACAAACATGACAAAGTAAACCTTTAACGGAAATTTTTTACCGAATTGAAGTCAATTTTGATAAAATAAAGAATTATTATTTATGCTTATTATAAAAATACAACATACACAGTACAAATGATTATAAGTCATAATATATTTTTCAAATATATATGCGTATATATGAGTGCTATGATACGTTATTATAATTCACGTAAAAGAAATAACATACACACATTTCAAAATGGTTGCAACATTAACTCAAGTTATAAACAATACGTGCATGCGTATCTAAAGCAGGCAAAATAAAATTATGTATGTACAAATAAAAGTTTTGTTGTACATTTACGCATCCTTTGCCCCAAATTATGCGTGCAAATCTTCAAATGCTTTTCATTGTGAAAACCTTATCTGATGGAAAAAATGAAAGGTCTTCTGACATGAATGAGATTATTTGTTAGCAGTGGAAGCATTCTTCTCTTGTAAAATTAACGTTGTCATATAGCAGTGCAACATAGTAAAAGAATTAAACTATCTAGACGACTGATTTAATCTATAAAAAACATGAAACAACAATCAATTTACGGAAATTTTAAACTGATTTGAAGTGAATTTTGATACAATAAGTAATTATTTTTAATTCTTAATATAAAAAAACCAACATACACATCTTGTAAATCACATATGATTATAAGCTTTAATAAATGTTTCAAATATATATGCGTATAAATGCGTGTATATGAGTGCTAAGAAACGTTTTTAGTATTCACATAAAAGAAATAAAATACACAAATTTGAAAATGGTTGGAATACTAAATCTAGTTCTAGACAATACGCGCATGCGAATCTAAAGCAGGAAAAATAGAATTATGTATGTACAAATAAATGTTTTGGTGTACATTCACGCATACTTCTTTCACAAATTATGCGTGCAAATCTTCAAATTTTATTGACTGTGAAACCCTTATCTGATAGAAAAAATGACAGGTCATCTGACATGAATGAGATTATTTGTTAACAGTGGAAGCATTCTTCTAATGTAAAATTAAAGTTGTCGTATAGCGGAGCAACCTAATAAAATAATAAAAATGATTAATACAAATAAATAATAATCCATTTACGAAAATTTGTAACTAAATTGAAGCAAATTTTGACAAAATAAATAATTATTATTTATGTTTATTACAAAAACTCAACATAAACATCTACAAATAATATAAGCGATAATATATTTTACAAATGCAAACATAAAATGATGAAATACAAGTTACAAGTAACAGTTTTGTCAGTATAATGTACAAATTACAATATTGTCAGTACCATGTTCTCCTCGTATGTATAACATCGCTGATTTATTGATATCCTGCGAACTAATTTTCGGAGTCACTGCAGAAGCAGATTGAAAACATACGAAAAAAGATGCAACGTCTTTTTATGCGTTTGCAGTGTTGCAAAATGTGGATGCAATCTTTATCTACATAGTTAATATGGTAAACAAATATAAACATACATTTATAATAAATCAATACAAAATATTAAATTCTATGACAATATGTATCATTACATAATATAGAATGTTATCATTGTGTGTTATGTATAAAATAACTAAACAAAATAAAATAACTAAACTAACAATACAAACTAAAGCGTTATATAAGTAAAAACATAAGCTTGGTGGTATTCAAGAAAGTCTAAAGTATACTACCTACTCTGGGTTCTTGTATGTAATTTGATTGTGTTTGGAATCAAATAATATATTTCAAACGCAACGAAACCCATTCAATAATGTGAAAATATGATTAAACCCACTTATAAAAATGCATTTGAAATTAAATCTTTTTGTAAGTTTACTTACAGATCTCTCACGAACTTCTAATTTTGTACCGCTCCTTTCAAGCGTATACAAATTTCTGTTCAACTCCGCAAACTGTCATATGAAAACATCCTTGAATCGATGAAACAAAGAACGATTATCCTTTTTTCTAGTCCCTGTCACTCCGAGGAGTTTTGCTTCATTAAGAAACATTTCTGCCATTGTTGAAATCTCAGCCCTTTCTTGGAAGTGTTTAAGAACAACAATTCTCTCAAGGTAGCCAGTTTTGCGCTGCATCTCTTCATTCTTAATCATCAAATCGATGTGTTGAATCATTGACAATTTATTGGGCCGCAGATCAATTTCATTCAGACGTTCATTGCAATTTTTGACAGTCATCAGCATATCTTCAATCACATCTACCATCTTGTCTAACTCTTTGCCTATTTGTTCTATAACTTTTTCATGTGTTAGCATCATTCCAGTAGCCTCTTCATATTTTCTCTTCTTGTCTGCAAATGTTTTGGTTTCTTTTACCTGTTTAATAATGAATATGTATTTTGCATTTTCATGCTTTTGCCAGAAACATTTGTCAGGACAAATCTTGCAATAACCATCCTTCATTGCACTACATTTAATCTTGTCAGCGTTGTTTGCATATTTGCATTTTTCATGGCACGTAAAGTGACAATCCGTACAGTTTGTAACGTGTACGCCCTCTGGCAAATCCTGTGTTATTTGTTGTGTTGTCACCACTTCGTAGGTAAAATCTGCGTTATCTTTAATGGCAGAGATGCTGTCTTCAAATATTTTTTGCTCGGTTTTCAGTGTTTGGAGCATAAGAAGTCCGATTTCAAGATTCTTTTCAATGTTTCGGACAGTGGCTTCTATTATCTTTCTTTCAGTTTCAGTTGTCAGTTGCAAGCTTTTTGTTGATAGGGTATCGAGATGCCTGAAGAAGTTTCGGAAACTTAAAAGTCCCATTTCCCAAAACATGGGTGCTAAACTCATTTGCGAAAGGTCTGTATTGCTTGCAAACAAAGCTGAGTTGTTGAATGTAAACAGTTGTCCGAAAGGCAATCCAGATTCCAGCAAAGCCGCCAAAACTGGAGGATCCAAACCGTCTGAAAATGTAATTAGAGAACATATATTTTTCTCTATGTCTTTTCCAAATATTGACATTATGGACTGAAATATGAAGCTCTGAATTGGTGTAAGACGTGCATCCGGTGCTTTAATTAAGAAGCACACTGCGTCGATCTTCACAACACCCCTGGGTTCGGATTGCGAAAACATCTGGCGAATTCGTTCAACAATTTCTTGATCTCTTTCGCGTCCGCGCGTATCTCCGAATCCCGGTGTATCGATTATGTTAAGAGTATATGGAGTTCTACTTCCTACTTTTGGATTTGGATAAACAGTGTAGCATGTTATCCATTCCGTTTGTGATAGAGCCTTAAACACACAAAAACACGTGACATCAATGCAAAAAATTAAATGAATGCTCATGTACAATTAAAATAAGATTGTTCTTTTAGTTTAAACTACTATATATGTATTTTATACGAATCAATTCATACCTGATTTTTTGTCCGTTCTTTTTCTTCCTCTTCTTCATTTATTATTGTAAATCTGAAAGGATCGTCCCATTTAACCCCATGTATGTAGTTAGCAATTCCATCAACCAGGGTACTCTTTCCAGTCCCTGTTTCTCCTATTATCAAAAGAGTCTTCTCTTCAACAGAAGTCTCATTTGGTGATCCTGATAAATAAATATGTATGCAAAGTAAATATATATAAAATGTTTGACAAATAAGCAATGCCATTGGCACATGTATTTATTGTCTACAGCTGTCAAGGGTGAATACTCATTACACGCGAAATGTCGCCGGTTATCGCAATATTATAAATCTACTTACACTACCTTATAACCTAAATACTATTTTAATATTCGGTTGAGAATAAAACAAAATAAAAACGCGTGAATTTCTTTTCAACCGTATATGTGGTTGTTCTATTTTTAACGAATTATTTAGCAATAAATCCTTGAAATACTAGCCATTTCATGTTTTTAAAGGAAAATATATTTCCAGTGATTCTGTTCAAGTCAATTGTTGTTTACGATACACAATTATATAAGTAAATGATTAAACAACTTCAGTAACTTAGTAACAGAAGATTTACAAACATTTTTTTTATTACGTTGCACTTATAAGCAACTTAAAAACATGTGTTAGATATTCATGCAAATATCATTATCGATTGGAAAAGGGCCTCACCAATTTCAAATTTCCGAGTTTTCGCGGTGATGTTTCTCGCTTCTTTTATTTCACATAGTGGTAAAGCATAACGGTATGGTGACGTTGATGAATCTTCAAGGCGCTCTAAGCAATCAACGAAGTCAGCTGTAGGAGATTTTGGCGTGTTAACTTCTTCGCTTTCTTCACTGTAAGGACCTTCACCGTCATTGAAAACAACTCTCACCCGGAAGACAAACTTTGTGTCGGACTTTATATTCGTTAGAATCTGTGTTGACTCAGTGAATTCGCCTGTAAAAAATTTCCACTTCGACCCTGCTGCGGTTTCTTTGTATCCTATTTGAAAATAGTCACCATCCTGAAAAGCGTCTGGCGCTGTCCATGAAAGTTTTAGCGAGTCTGAAGTAACATCAGAAGCTATTGGGCGACTTGGCCTTTTCTAAAGTAAAAAAACCCAAGAACACTTTTTTGATGAAGAAAAGTACAAATCTGGAAAATTTATAATCGGCAGTCAATTGAACAGAATATGTCCATAGGTCAGCACACACAATGGAATATGGAAAATGTATAGTAGCATAGAACTGTTTTGAACGGAACTTGATATACAGAACAGAACAGAACAAATCTTTCGTATGTTTCACAGGTCACATAATACAATGAACATACATGTATCGTGACAACAGGTGGGCATATATATATATATATATATAGATTGTGTAATTACACAGTTTCATGAAACATCGGGAAATCCGTCAGAGAAAAATTATAAGAAATGTATGGGTTAGCGCGGAAGGTGATCTTTGGTGTTTAATCAGCTACTCAGCTGTTACAAGCGATTATAGAAGGATATCATTGTACAGTTATCGAATGTGAAGGTTATATTAAACAAATTCAGGGAAAACAAGACGTCCAAAATTAGCAATAGTCTGGTGAAAATACTACAAGACTTTGTGGTTGCAAAACGGAGTCTAGTTTGGATTCAAAGACAACGACGACATAATGCATAAAAAAATATTGTTAGTAAAGATACATTAAAATCAGTTATTTATCAGCGATATTTCGCAATGGTAAGAAAAAAAGAAAAATGAAAATTGCAACACAAAATAAAGACAGAACAACAACAACAACAACAATAAAAGTAACCATTGGGAAACGCAACATCAATAAATAAAGAACTTATGTAAAAGAACTACAGAAAGAAGATCCGTTGTTGGACCATTTAAGCACTATGTATTAGAAGCCAATATCCTATCGATTACATTGAGTTGTTGTCTACAAACAGAAATTTTGACAAAAGTATAACATTATTTGCAAGGAAATAATTACAGCTTACATCGATTTGGCACTAAAACATAGAGAACGGTAAACAACCATTATGATAAAACATTATTTATTGACTACCCAGTAATGTATAAGCAAAAGTTTAATTTCAAGTTATTAAATGAGGCACGTGATATATTAAACAATAACATTCTTTATTGTAGAATTATATATTTATTTAAACCAAGCCAACACGACCAGTAGGAAACAAATGTTTAACTAGATGTAAAACATTTTATGATCGGGAAAACGCGGGTCCTTTATTATTTTGTGCATAATACTGCGAGGGGTTAATTTATACATAGCTCACCCGATGTCTGGCACTCTCCCATACAAATGAAAGTAATAGGCGGGTAGCCAAGGGGTTAAAGTATGTAAGTTTTTATTTCATTTAATTCGGGATGTAATAGTTAATATTTTTCTATACTAGAATGTATTTAAAACTCTGTACATCATGGTTAGTTTATTGCGCACTAAAAGGATCGGGTTTACAAATGTGTGAATCATTCAGTGGGCCCGCATGTGATAAGGGATGTTAACTTTTAATTGAACGATAGTTAGCGAGGAATTTCATTGATAATTTACTGGAGAGTTTTGAGTGTTCGACCATGCGTAGCGTGTACAGCATTTTGATACCCGCACTATCTTTGCAATTAAGTATAGTATTAAATACCGGTAACGTGATTAACCATAATGCGCCGGGTAAAGGTAAGAACATTTTTATGATATGCTCATTAATTTACAGAGTTTACTTAGGTAATATTTGATGTATGGATATAACATTGTTGGCTTTTTTGCATGCATATGTTAGATTTAGTACAGAGACAAAATATTTGTTCTTATAATCATAAAATAATAACTTAAATGCTATTTATAGCCATAAGGAGTAATAAGTTGTTGGTTTATATAACATTAAGTAGTATTTTAGCGCTTGAAAAAATGCATTACGGATTTCATAAATTGTGCCAAATTTCGTTATATACAAGGGCTTGCAGCACATAAGATCTTTAAATTTGATAACATTTGGAGTACCGTATATTTACAGGGGATGTATTTAGCTCTTTTTGCTTTAAAATACGGACATATTAGAAGATTATGCATCTCGTCACCGATATCATTTTCGTAGTATACACTGTCCGATTAAATTTGTCTTGCACCTCATTTAGTTTT
This sequence comes from Dreissena polymorpha, assembly GCF_020536995.1. Classification (NCBI taxonomy): domain Eukaryota; kingdom Metazoa; phylum Mollusca; class Bivalvia; order Myida; family Dreissenidae; genus Dreissena; species Dreissena polymorpha. Next base: position 31,915,033 of record NC_068360.1, on the reverse strand, counting down.
ATGGTCAGGATTGTGTAACATACTACTGGAATTCTAATATTATCCTTTAAGGAAAAGTGTGCGTGTTGAGTGACCTTTTAAAAACCTCTGGCTTCTTTTGTCTATTTTTTCATAACCAAATAACCAAAGAGTGGTTGCTCTGGCCCAATAACTATTTAAACCGAGTGGTTATTGTCATACGCAAACTCTGCGAGTTTGTTTCCAATATATTAAAAAGGCTTAAAAAGGCAAATATCTGAAATAAAAACTAACATTGTATTTCGAAGACTTAAGCTAGCTTACCAATCCTACTGGGTCTGTCGTAGTTGCAATCTTCTGTTGGTGAATTGTCACTGTAAGTGAAATCTTTTCCGCTGAGACTTCAACGGCAATATGTCTAAATGAAATTAGTTTGATACTGAAAACTTGTTCTAACAGAACATTAACATATTTAACCGTTATCATTTTAAACTAAACAACCTCCATAATGTTGATATTTATATGTGTAAACTATTAGTTATTTGTGATGAATAAGCTATTTCCCCCAAGAAACAAAATCAGGTCACCTGCTTGAAAATTACCTGGGTTTATTGAAAAAAAATGTAATTACCCACATTTTAAAATCAACTTACGGGGACTTCACATAACCATTCATTCACAATATGAGACTAGTGATCACGCGTAAGACCAAGAATGGATTTTTTTCACAAAAAAGTATTATTGTTTTACTTGTAGTTTAATATTTATATGTTATAAAATGAAAAATATTTATAAAACCAATGTTGGGCAATATCTAGTCATTGGGTTTGTTACAATGGCTATGAAAGAAACACACGAAATTATTAAGGAAGCAAACACAGTCTTGTGTCGTTCTTTTATTTATATAGAGCACTTGTTTTTACGATAGATTATTGATTTTCTTTCTGAATTAAGGGCTGTTAATACCCCAAAGTCTCAAAGAACTGGGTCTTATCTGTATACCTGATAAACAATACCGCTTATCCGATGCAGCTTGGTAATTGTTATTATTAAAGTATAGAAATAGACCCTTTTTACAATAGGTAATAATTGATACGAGCGCGTAAGGCACGTGACTCGCAGAATTCCAGAACTAGGCTGAATGTGATGTCATTTCTAATAGTGACACATAATGTCGCATCTGATTTCAAACCTTCACGCGTGTGAACATTCGGCGACGTAACACTATTGTTAATACAAGATGACATCGTCAGAATTATTAGTAAATATAAACTTCCATTTTATGTGTCAATATATTTTTTGGATTAAAGTTCTTGTTTTTATTTGCACACGTTTTGACACTCTTTGTTGTAGCATTTTATCGCGGTGTTTAATCAAAGATCTATTAATGATCTTGTTTATTGATAGATCTGTGGTTTAATTGCCCCTGTGTTCTGCGAAAACCCATAATTTCGTTATGATCAGATATTATGCCGATAAATACAAAATAACAACATGTCATAAACAACAGGTTGCAGATATCTGTGACTGTCTGTCATAAACACAATGTGTGTACCCCCATGTCTTAACTGGGTAGCAGTTGTCATTTCTTGGAGTAATATAACGCCTTATAATCAACCGTTAATTTAGTTAGATGTAAATGCAAATGGTAAATGCATGTGTTTATAGTCTGATTATGATACTAGACTCATCTTCAAATGACTTTGACATTTACCCCCCCCCCCCCCCCCCCCCCCCCCGATCACTGGGATATAAGATGTGTAACATATTGTACAAATTGAAAGTCATATGTCAATACAGATTGTCAGAAACTAAATACTGTATAGATATTAGCCAGCTTAATCATAAAAATAAAGTGCTTTACATATATTCATTTTAAATATTCAAAAAAATGATGCCAAACAATAACCGTATTTAGCGGGTACAGGCGAAATAAAATGTCATTACGCAGTCCTAAAAAGAGTGTACAATAGTGTACGGAACAACATAATTAAAACAAACATTTTCGTTTGACCACAACTGGTTTAAATACTGTGTCCGAAAAATAAAAACAATAAAGATTTTTATCATACAATGCTAGTATATTGAAATTTCTTTATAAGCGAGTATGTTTGATAAATACATGTATATATTTATCCCTCATTATCACTGATGAAGAAATTTCAATATACATGCATAGATGATTCGATTTGCACCACGTCCGTTTTTTCACTTGCATAGAACAATTCGTCAAAATATGTTTCACTGTAAAAAAATATTCAATGTAAAATAAAATTTATATAACATTTAAATAGTGTCATGTAGTTCACTTTTTATAGTGCTTTGTCTCATGGTGTATTCAACACACCTCTTACATGTTCGATAGTTCATGAAACCATAGCTATGAAAGTTATAGTTATATAATTCTACGTATTGTATAATGCGGCTTATTAATATCTTTGTTTTTAGCAATTATCGATGTTAAGTCTTCAGACCACCTTTACTTATGTTAATGGGTTACTCGTAATTTGATGAAGATGATTTTTTATAAATGTTCACTAATAGTTATAAATAGTATGTTTTTGAATTTTTATTTGTAATCATATTTATTTTAGATTTACGTATCAATTTATTTACTAAACAAATAATGTAATAACCGTCCCAAATGTAAACAATAACAATCAAATGCTCTATAACCATCGGTATTCTCCACCATTTGCGTTACAAAGGAAAATAAAGTTATCACGTTCAGCCTCGCTCTGAAATCCGATAAGTGCACTTGTCACTGTATGTATTAATTGTGAATTCAGAAACATGCTATTTGGGTGCTATGGGTATAAAACGTTGATTTGCAACTGCTTTTAAATATAAATAAAAAGTAAAAACTCAAAAAATTACAGCTCCGTTGTTATTTGTTCGACATTAAAACATCTAATTAAAACATTAAAGATATTTTACATACTGTCAAATGTTTTATTTATATATAGAATTTCTTGAAAACTACGTATTGAAGATATAGAAGTTGTTATATAACACTGACAAGAAGTATAGATTCTAAATCAAGTGAGTTTCTTTAAATGCAAGTTAAAGCGAAGCCAATATCCAGCCCATTTTTTGTTAGATTATACTCAATTAAATATAATTATTATTAAGGATTATCAACTTAAACTGTTTTATAAGTTCGTTTGTACATAAATTTACCCGACAAAGACACGAAATTATAAAAACGGTATGCTAACACAATTTTTTAAATATATGTAAGGTATATTATACTTTAACTTACCGTTCGCCTGCACAAGTAGCATCCGTCAAAGTGCATCTCTGAACATCAACCTTGGCCACGTCTGTCACATTGGCCATGTTCGAAACGTTGCTGGTACTTCTGTCACTGATGCAAGCAAAAAAATTAGATGATGAGTAACTTAATATAGTTTATAAAACGTGCCGCTTTTATTTTTGCGAATAAAACGAAAATTGTTTTAGAATCTGCTTATTTAATGTGTGCACAGCCAGCACCTTTTGGTGAAAAAAATGTCCATATGCAAACGATGTTTCAGAAATTCGAACCAATATATGCAAATACATGTAAAATGTTCGTATTCCTTATTAATCGAATTTTTAATTGAACTTAGATTCACAATATGAGTTTGGAAAACACTCGCGCGAATTTTGTTATGTACCAATTCGTATGAAAAATGCATACTTCTTTGACAAGTCTTAACTGCATTCCTTCAATTAAGCTTTAATTTCATTAAGAAAAATAGAAGAATATCTTACTTAATACTTATCCATTACACTATCGAGGTGAACTTTGTTAAATGAAAATAATGTTATTTAATACGACGAGAATAACATACAGAAACATGATGGTCAAACATACATTACGTTGGTGTGAGATAATTGGTTTTCGTTATTTAGGTTTTTAAACGTCCATTGTCTACATACAATGCATATATATTGGCATTGAAAGTTCATTCAACAAAGAAAGTATTCAATCATATTTCGCTGGTAAAAAATAAGTACGCTTTTATAACACTAAAGCGAATCTTCATGAAAAAAAACGCAATTTGCTGATAATTAAAACAACTAAAAATTTAGAAGAAGGGGTACCCGAACATAAAAATGAAAACGATTAGAGTTTGATATTTGAGGATTCGAAGACGACGTTCATAGTATGATCGGGTTGCACCACCAAATCAAACGTAAACTGACAGGTAGACATGACATACTTATAGCCCAAAGTATGTAATATGTTTCATGGATAATACTTGCGTCATTACAATATTAAGTTGTGTTCTAGTCTAAGTAACAACGACCTGGTCTTGCATTATCCTAACATAATCTTTAATAAGCCTATTAAGATCAATCCAAACATGTTCAGCACCTTTTGAGACATTCCAAAATACAAGTTCGCGGACGGACGGATACGCATACCGACAGACAACAGACGATCGAACGCACTGACATGATGAACGAAGGTCAGACCTATACTTTCCTTTAGTGAGGTAACTACCTCTAAATGTTAACAATTATACCAAGCATGAGAAAAACTAAACAATACTTAAAAATACGTGAATGTGAATAGCCATATTGTAAACACTGGAAGTATGTTTATATCAAAGTTAAAGGCAACACAGAATTGTTTTTCAATATGAAAATTATAAGCTTTAATATATTCTTCAATTACAATAATTTTTTATACAATAAAACTAACTTAACTTGTTATTATACAGAGATAAAGAATAATCCATCGTATTGAGTAATTAGTATTTCCAAAGAAAAGCACGTTTTAAAAGAAATCATACATAATGTTATATTTATAGACAAGTTTAACGATTCATGTCAGGATCTGGTCAATAAACATTTTATTCGGATCATTCGTTTCGACAGTATGCCCAAGGTAGAGAGGCTTAGAATTACATGCTCACTCATTTTACTAAAATTACGTACCGGTTTTGGGTGGTTAATTTTGGTCGAATGGGCAACCTTTAATTTGAAATTCATTGTGCATGAACTAAAATGAAGACATGTTTGTTATTTAACCTTTTTATCAAAGCCACAAGATACACTTCAACATTAACATTGCAGTTCAGTAGTTCGTGTTTTAATGGTGACCAAGCTATGCTAAAAACTGACATCACACCTGACATTTAAAACACCCTCCATTTATTAAAGGGACCTTTTCGAAGATTTTGTCATGTATTAAAGTTTGTCACTAAATGCTTTATATTGATAAATGTAAATATTGGATCTTAAACCTTCCATTTAAAAAAAAAGAATAAAATTTAAAGAAAAAAGTAACCCTCAACTGGGCTCGAGCCACTGACCACTGGAGTAAAAGTCGATCGCTTAGACAACTCGGCCATCCGTGCTCATACAATGCGTGGTGTATTTTATACTTTACAAGCAATCCTCGTAAAATCACAGAATATAAGGACAACAACAGAACTCTCAAAATCATTCAATCGTTTCTAGTTGCAACGCTTTCTAATTTTCAGGTTTTTAAATCGTCAAAAGATCCATATAATGGATATTTTAGAGCATGGTAAATGTTCAGAATTACTGTTTCTCACAAATATCATAAGTACTACGGACATGTGCGAGTCTGATTTTTTTAATAAATTTGTCAATTTACCAAAACTTGAAAAGGCCCCTTTAAAGGGACCCCATTGGCCGTCGTTTATCTTGTCTCAATTTCATTGATGTCACTGAAATAAATTTTGTAAATGAGAAAGCACAATTAGAGCTCTATTTGCCATTTTCTCTCGAGTGTATTATTGGCAAAAAACAAGGTTGCGCTGATGCAATCCTTTGAGTTGATAAAATTGTTTAACCAAGTTGAGTGTAAATAATAAACTTAAAATTATGCTATGGTTCAATTATACTGTGATAAATCTATATCAAACTAAAATACGTCCAAAGAACAAACATGAAATGTTCCTTCCCAATGTTCATTATTTACACTTAAGTATTAAAACATATCAACAGGATTTTTCAGAATAGTGGCATAGGATTATAACCATTCTACATTAACGATCAACGTACACTATTTTCTAATTGCCTTGTATAACTCTGTATACAAGTGTCGTGTATGACAGTTAAATTTGAAACCTTTCAATTCTTTTCATATCATGTTTTACAGTCAAATTATTCATGTATGATGGTCCAATGTTTGAAAAGAAATCAAATTACAAGTACGGTTATCGTATTCATTTACCAATTTATATCTTATTAATGCTTCTTCTCAAATTGAATTATCTTCTTGAAGTATTACAGAAGTATTAACTGTTAAATGTTTATTCCTTAATAATTAGATTTTGAAAATTGTATTGCATTGAATTGGAAAAATATTAAGCAATTGCAGAACTAAATAATGTATGCAAGAAATGCCTTCACAAAAGGCAATATGTGTTGAGTAATTTGCAGATGAGTTATTTTCAGATGGCTAAAAATATAAAAAGTACCAAGATGATCGACTTAATTACTTATCAGATGGAATAACATATTATATATTGTGTGTTCATCAGAATGAAAAATTATGTGAAAACTTATGCCTTCCGGGGAACCGCTACGGTAATGGTTTTGATATTTAGTGTTTAAATCGTATGTTGGTCTGCTACCAATCGTGTTCGAATCATGCCTCTGAGGTCAAAATTGGCCCCGCCATTGTTTTCCGCATATGTAAATATAGAAAATACTACGTAAGTGTTATCGTGTACTTGAATTTATCCGACGAGATGAAGAAAGGTTTACATGGCGAGGCTTGCCGAGCCGTTTAAGCCTTTCTGAGACGAGTCGGAGAAATTCGAATACACAATCACACTAACATAGTATTCTATTTATCCTACAAAACCATAAAACAAATGTTACGAATCTTAATTAAAAGATAATGTCAAAAACGGGGGGTTGTACTTTTAAGTTTTTAACTCGCGTATGAATATAAAAACATGTCGATCTTCTTGCGCATTAACGCGAAATAGTTCTGCAGTTAAGCGTAAGATTGCTGATAAATGAAGAGATTAAACATTATATACCTCGAATTAAATGTATTCAATACATTGAAATACAAATATTTATAAGAAAATATTAAGTACTTGATGATAATATGCAAATAATTTTCCTTCGAAAAGGAGAAGGTCGCCATTTGCAGTCATGAATGAAACATGTGACAATGTTAATACACAGCGAATAGAACTGAAACAAAAAATAAATAAACAAATATCACGCGAATTACACAGATCGTTTGATTTACCTGGTGTAAAAATTGATATTTTGTACATTGAAGACTGCTCCATAAAAGTGAATGAGATTTATCAAAGTTTAGAGACACACGTGATTCATTTTTACTTGTTAAATGTTTAATTGCAGCAGCCGACAGTATTTCAGTGTGTAATAGTGATTTATTTTTATGTATGTATTTATTTATTTATTTATTTATTTATTTATTTATTTATTTATTGTTATGATTATTGCCATTGATAACAATTTAATAAAATAACAAAAAACATACATTTTCTTTTTATGAATTGGTAAAAAAATGCTCATGAAATACCTTGATACATAACTACTTAAATCGTCTACAAGTCTTCACTGCGTTTGACATTTAACCAGAGGTGAAGGGCAAATAAAAAGTATGTACATGTACTTGCCGTCGGATAAGAGCGAGGTGTTGAATACACCTAATGTTATCATTATCCAACGAGTCGTAATTTGTTTAATAAAATAATTTAACTGTAGGATAAATTAAAAATCGCATATGATGGCTCTGAAGTTTGTTATTTTACCTGTGTAAAGTCGTATAGTGATCCTCTGCTGAGATTATGCAAATCATGCACATATGGTCATTACTGACCACGCCTTAAGGATCATATGCTTGATAAGGACTTGTATAGTAAATATCGAACTTCAAAACGTTTTTCTCTAAAACCGGAATGATCATGGATTTCCTTGTAAGTGTGCTGCAATATAAAGTTTACCTCTTGGTACGTTTTGTTCAAATCATGTCCTTGAGGTCAAAACTTAGTTTGGCCATTGGAAACATTATTTAAATTGACTGATATTGTGATTATGTTCAAAAATCTCATTCGCTGAAACTGCAAGGGCTATGGCTTTAATGTTTTGTGTACAACATCGTGTGGTGGTCCTTTACAAACCCCTCTGGTAAAATTTATTTCCACCCTAGGAGTCACATATGGTCATTACTGACCACGCCTTAAGGATCATATGCTTGATAAGGACTTGTATATTAAATATCGAACTTCAAAACGTTTTTCTCTAAAACCGGAATGATCATGGATTTCCTTGTAAGTGTGCTGCAATATAAAGTTTACCTCTTGGTACGTTTTGTTCAAATCATGTCCTTGAGGTCAAAACTTAGTTTGGCCATTGGAAACATTATTTAAATTGACTGATATTGTGATTATGTTCAAAAATCTCATTCGCTGAAACTGCAAGGGCTATGGCTTTAATGTTTTGTGTACAACATCGTGTGGTGGTCCTTTACAAACCCCTCTGGTAAAATTTATTTCCACCCTAGGAGTCACTAGTTTAGTTTTTTTTTTGCACATACGCATCATGACAATGTTTTCTTCATAAACAATAAATAAACTATAACTGTTATAAAATATAATCCAAAATACCATCACCAAAAGCACCTCAATAGTATACAAGTGTTAGCATGTGTTTATTGCAAAACATTATTACAAGTCAATACCTATTTATAATAAAACATTCAGATTAACTTCTAGTTCAGTGCCTGGAACATGGAAGCCATTATGTTTAATTAACGTAAAATAAAATCTGTTTTTAACTCGTTTAGTCGGATCATATTGCTTTCTGAATAAAGTGTATAAAACTTTGTGTAAACTTTATGAAAATAAATGTCGTTGTACATCGTAGTTGTAATAATATATTGGATAACATATTTCAGACACAAGCATACAAAACTTTAAACAAATAAGTACATGCAAAGCTAATATAGACTATGCTGATCTTAAACATACACTTCAGACCATGAAATAAGTACATTGTATTGACAACATTATGATTATTTATTTTTTTTCTTTATTAAAATTATCTCTTTTGGTGTTTTTAAGCGACAAACCATGACCCGCAAGCAAACTTTCAATAGTAAAGATGCAACAAATACACAAAATAAATCACGATGTCTTAATAGTAGTTTACATTTTTATGCAATTAACGTACTTGGAGAATGTATATTTATATTTAATGTTTACATTTTGTGTCCTGGTTTCTTGAAACTGACCATGTTTATCAATAAAAAACATGACGTTTAGGCAAAGACTTGTAGAAATCATGTTCTTAAGGGAATGCAATATTTTAGGGCAAATACAATTGAATGAGATAATTTTAAAGAACACTGAAAACACTTTGGGAAAACAGATAATTATGAACATAAAGAGTTATTATCTTCACATATTGACTTTATAGTGATCAGGAACATCTCATGCGAATTTAATTTGGTACATTTTTGCATAATTTATTAACATATTTTCAAATTCAAATCCTGTAAAATGCTTAATTAGCAATTCGGAAATTAGTTATCCAGCTAATGTAGGTTGCAATAACACCTTAAAATCATTAAACATGTTCGTTCTCCTCCTAAAAATACCATAAGCTTATAAATAAGATTAGCTTTTCGTAAGACAATGGCTGTTATAAAATCACAGTAAGGAGTTCAGAGGTCAAGTTTTCAATTAAATTAACGAAATTGAAAGTGTTTGCATCGTTTTTATTCCAATTATTTAACCATTAAGTCGACGTTTTAGCCCATATTTAACTAAATGCAAGAAACATCCGTTTAGTTGTAAAATCTGTTAATTTGATAAAATTATCATTTCAGAAAAGTTATATTTTTACACACATATTAAATCACGTGTTTACATTAGTTCAGACGGAAAATCAAGAATGGCGGCTATCGCTAACCTCTCTACGTGAGGTCTTGTGCATTAATATTTAGACAGTTTATGTTTGGGTCCCACTGAAAAGTGACGTTTCTGTTGCTGATAATGAGCATTATATTAACTGAATTGAAATATCCAAAAATTACAGTGGAAAAGATTGCATTTAAAAACGTTATGTTTAATCACAAAATATAGAACTAAAACGACTCACTTACCTAATATTCCTCTGATATCCGTTGATTCACTCTATTCAGTCGGGTATGCGTTCGCACAAACAAAGCCATCTCAACAAACTGTCTTGCTTATTTATACTAAGTGTTACAAGTTCCAAATTCCTTGGCCTGAATGATTCATTCAAGCTTTTTAAGAAAATTCCATATATGGTCGTGCACTGCTTTGCTAAACATAACATTCTTGGTAAAGGTAAATTTAACATATCCAAATATGGTATTGAATGCTCAACATAACATTCTTGGAAAAAGTAAATGTAACATATCCAAATATGGTAGCGAAATATTTTGCGAATATGTTTTGCAAATGCTTGCAAATGCGCACTGTGACTTGGCGAATTCAAGTAAAACGAAAAAAATATTTGCATGCGTGGATGCGTATATTCAGTTACTTGTTGCACATTCAATTCACGGAAAATTGTTTGTTTCGAGTTTTAAAGAGACCTTTTGACGTTAAGGTAAATGGACAAAATAAAACATATACATTTCCGAATCGCAAATTTGCGTTGTAGTTATGATATGTGTAAGGAAACAATAATATTAGAGTGTGGCTATGATATTAATTAGTAAAAACATCATTTTGAATGTAAAATATTCAAATTATGACGAAAATTCAACTTTTTTGAAGAAAAAAAAATTCACTATCAAATATATATATATTAATATATATAAAGGTATTCATCTCAAAATGACCCGAAAACAGAGTGCATCGCTTTGAACAGAAATAACTTCATTAATTGTGCAGCGATTTCCTAGAAATGAATTTACTTTCTGGATATGTACATATCTTGCAATAGTTTTACAAATGCTGTGTCAATTTTAAGAAATAACACGATACACAACTCGCGTGACCTACTCGTCATCGATCTGACCCGATCAAAGACTGAAATCTTCACGAAGTAATGGGCGTTTTCCCTGCAAAGTTCAAGGACCTCGGTACCATTATTCAATAATACGTATGAAAAAACATTCTTACCGTTCTTGCCGTTACATTTTGCATCAAAACTGACTGTCCCGCGCCGTTTGAAACCTGTGTTTACATACATTTAAACTGGCCGACATTTTAATCACAGGAGTGAATTCACTGGTTCAACGCGAAGTTGTGTCTTTATCCCCTGAAGATTACATACTTGAATCAAGTCACAAATTTCATGGAAATCGCTGCACAATTAATTACGTTATGGCTGTTCAAAGCGATGTACTCTGTTTTCGGGTGATTTTGAGTTGAATACCTTGATATATATATATATATATATATATATATATATATATATATATATATATATATATATATATATATATATATATATATATATTATAGTGATTTTTTTTTCCAGAGAAGTTAATTTTTTCGTTATGATTTGATTATTTTTCATTCAAAATGATGTCTTTACTAATTAATATCATAGCCACACGCCCAACACCTGTGAGTAATACTTAATATTTACCATGCTCTAAAATATCCATAATATGCATCTTTTGACGATTTAAAAACCTGAAAATTATAAAATGTTGCAACGCGAAACGATTGAATAATTTTGAGAGTTCTGTTGTTTTTGTTATATTTTGTGACACTACGAGGATTGCTTGGAAGTATAAAATACATCGCTCATTGTATGAGCACGGGTGGCCGAGTTGTCTAAGCGTTAGACTTTTTCTCCAGGGATCAGTAGTTCGAGCCCAGTGGAGGATTACTTTTTTTCTTTCTTTAATTGTATTGTGTTTGTTTTTTACTGGAACTTTTTTATCCCATGTGTACATATATCAATGTAAAGCATTTAATAACAAACTACAATTCATGCCAAAACCTGTGAAAATGTCCCTTTAATTGCAAACATAGTGCGGTTGGCAGAATGCTGTACACGTTACGCATGGCCGAACACTCAAAACACATTAGTCAATCTATCAATTAAATTCCTCATTACTATCGACCAATTAAAAGTGAACATTCTTTACCGCATGACTGAAGGATACACACATTTGTAAACATGATTCTTGATGTATAATAGTGCGCAATAAACAACCCATTATCTACATCGGAGTATTCAAATACCTTCAAGTAAAGTAAACTATGAACTTTTACTTTCCGAATTAAATGAAATAAAAACTTAAATAATCTAACCCCTTGGCTACCCTCCTATAACTTTCTTTCGATGGTAGAGTGCCATACACGGGGTGAGCTATATTTTAAATTACTCCCACGAAGAATAGTGCAAACAATAATAAATGACCCGTGTTTTCCCGTGTCCGCGACCGTAAAATGTTATACATCTAGTACCTCATCTTTTTATTATGCCCCCCTTCGAAGAAGAGGGGGTATATTGTTTTGCACATGTCGGTCCGTCCGTATGTCCCGTACGTCCGTCCGTCCACCAGATGGTTTCCGGATGATAACTCAAGAACGCTCAGGACTAGGATCATGAAACTTCATAGGTACATTGATCATGACTCGCAGATGACCCCAATTGATTTTCAGGTCACTAGATCAAAGGTCAAGGTCACGGTGACCCGAAATAGTTAAATGGTTTCCGGATGATAACTCAAGAACGCTTATGCCTAGGATCATGAAACTTCAAAGGTACATTGATCATGACTCGCAGATAACCCCTATTGATTTTCAGGTCACTAGGTCAAAGGTCAAGGTCACGGTGACCCGAAATAGAAAATTGGTTTCCGGATGATAACTCAAGAACGCTTAGGCCTAGGATAATGAAACTTTATAGGTACATTGATCATGACTCGCAGATGACCCCAATTGATTTTCAGGTCACTAGATCAAAGGTCAAGGTCACGGTGACCCGAAATAGTTAAATGGTTTCCGGATGATAACTCAAGAACGCTTATGCCTAGGATCATGAAACTTCAAAGGTACATTGATCATGACTCGCAGATGACCCCTATTGATTTTCAGGTCACTAGGTCAAAGGTCAAGGTCACGGTGACCCGAAATAGAAAATTGGTTTCCGGATGATAACTCAAGAAAGCTTAGGCCTAGGATAATGAAACTTCATAGGTACATTGATCATGACTTGCAAATGACCCCTATTGATTTTCAGGTCACTAGGTCAAAGGTCAAGGTCACGGTGACCCGAAATATTAAAATGGTTTCCGGATGATAACTCAAGAACGCTTATGCCTAGGATCATGAAACTTCATAGGTACATTGATCATGACTCTCAGATGACCCCTATTGATTTTCAGGTCACTAGATCAAAGGACAAGGTCACGGTGATCCGAAATAGTAAAAAGGTTTCTGGATAATAACTCAAGAACGCTTATGCCTAGGATCATGAAACTTCATAGGTACATTGATCATGACTCGCAGATGACCCCCTATTGATTTTCAGGTCACTAGGTCAAAGGTCACGGTCACGGTGACTAAACTGAAAAAAATGGTTTCCGGATGATAACTCAAGAAAGCTTACGCCTAGGATCATGAAACTGCATAGGTACATTGATCATGACTCGCAGAGGACCCCTATTGATTTTCAGGTCACTATGTCAAAGGTCAAGGTCACAGTGCCAAAAAATGTATTCACACAATGGCTGCCACTACAACTGACAGCCCATATGGGGGCATGCATGTTTTACAAACAGCCATTGTCTCACTGGTAATGTACGTTTGGTTTAAATGATTATACAATTTCACAATAATTAATGTTATTGTTTAATATACCATGTGTCTCATGCAAAAACTTGAAAATTAAACTTTTGCTTTTGCATAACTGTGTAGTAAATAAATAATAGTTTAGCATGATGGCTGTTTACCATTCTCTATGTTTTACTGGCAAATCAATGTAAGCTGTATATATTTCCTATCAAATAATGTTATACTTTTTGTCAAATTTTCTGTTTGTAGACAACAACTTAATATAATCGATAGGTTATTGACTTCTAATACATAGTGCTTAAATGGTTCAACAAAGAATCTTCTTTGTGTAGTTCCTTCAAAAAAGGTCTTTATTTATTGATGTGGCCTTTGTAAATGGTAACATTTGTTGTTGTTTTTCTGTCGTTATTTTTTATTGCTTTTCTCTTACAATTACAAAATATTTCTGAGAAATAACTGATTTTATCTTTACACACCTTTATTAAACATAATGATTATTTTTATGCATATTGTCTTCGTTGTCTTTGTATCTTAACATTGATTCCTTTTTGTTCTTGTAACCACAAAGTCTTGTAGTATTTAAACCAGACTATTGCTAATTTGGGACGTCTAGCCTTTCCCTGTAATTTCTTCAATATAACCTCCAAATTCGTTAACTGTAACATGATATTCTTGTATAATCGCTTGAAACAGCTGATTAAACTCCAAAAATCACCTTCCCCCCTCACCGATATATTTCTTATAGTTTTCTCTGACGGATTTCCCAATGCTTCATGAAACTGTGTAATTACATAATTTATATATCCTCACCGGTTGTCACGATACATGTATGTTAATTGTATTATGTGACATGTTGAACATGATTAAAATGTGTTCTGTTTGAAACAGTGGCATGTGTATTTAAAGGGGGGAACGGTGGGACCTTGGTCCGACATGGTGCTGCTACCCCTGTGTTAGGCCCTAGTCTGATAGCGATCAATGTTTATGATTAAAATATGATTTAATTGGGGGAGGTCTAATATCTAATCTGATATCACACTGTGTCTGTCATTATCAACTTACGATATATCCGCTGATAAGACACAGTTCAACACTCAAATAACAATAAACATCATCACACCATCTTTACGGAATAATACACCGTGCTGGTAACTGGTGTCAATTTGAGAATCGCCTCAGCTGGATATTTGCGAAAGTTTAGAAAATAAGAAAGCAATCTTTATTTCAAGGGCTATTATTGCTCGATTGGTCATTTTCGGCTCAGGTACTATTTACATGTACCCCGAGTACTCTTTAGTATGCTTATATGTACCCCGAATACGGTAAATATACTTAAACGTACCGGGTCGATATTAGACTTACCCGAGTTGTTTTCCGCCCAAAATCCGATGTCGTAAAACGCCCTACCGATTACCGTAAAACGGTATTGTTTATCTTAAACAAACTTCTCTTTAAAAAACTGCATCAACATGCTTTATGAGTCAATGTCCACGCAGAGTTGTCGTTCCTTGCTCTCACATACACCTCTGCGTAAGGCTCAGCATGCCATTTTGTCTACCAAATAGGTAAAACAGAACAAACGCATTCAATGTATATTTGAGTGGATATTTAAGATCGCATGCATTAAATTAAGAAATATGACTTTTAAATTTACGATAAATCGTGCAAAAACTTGTGAGTTTTAATGCAACTCTTTGGAACTATTTTATTGCCCATTTACACAGATGGAATCATTCCACGCACTTCACAAATGTAAACAATTGTACATATTTTTTATTGAGTGACGTTAGGCATTGCTTCGACGTATTTATGTATGTTGGTTTCTTAACATTAAAACAACATATCAATTTTATAATAATGAATTAAGACTGATATAAGATATCATGGTTTGAGATGGTTTTCTTTTTAGCAGTGAATGCAATGTTACCGTCGTGCAAGAGATTGTTTAGTATACTGTAACCTCAATGATGAACGCTTGGAATGATCATGGCATGAATGAGACGCTTTCATATCAGTAGTCCGTTTTGAGCCCAACACAGAGGTGAATGTAATGTAACCGTCGTGCAAGAGATTGGTTTATTAGTATGAGTTTCGATAATATAGAGGACATTTAATAGAAAATTGAAATAAATGTGAATTTCAAAACAATAGCCGATAACGACCGAAAATGACCAATCGAGCAATAATAACCCTTGAAGGCTCCGAATATTCCCATATCAAGCGGCTGAAGGAGATGAGACGTGTGTGCTTGTAATGGTGGCTGTCAGCAAATCATCAATCTCAAAGAATGAGGCAGCAGTGAAGGCAGCGCTGGCCAATGTGCTGTTTCTGGCAAAGGAAGATCTTCCGAACAGCTTCCTGCCAAGTTTCAACAACTTCTTAATCTATCAGGTAAACAGATAATATAAATCATTAAACCAAAATTCATATAATGTACAACAACATAAATGGTATAAATGCCTCAACTTATCACAACCAGTGATGACTGAAGTTTAATACCTGCAGATATATACACATTGCAACATTTGCTATTGTGCATGTGTGAATTTCAATGTGTTCCAGGGTGTATCACAGTTGGCTGCTTTAAGGGTAGATGCCCACACCACATACGAACACGCAGCATCGGTGTACAACTTCCAGGAGGCCTTTTCTGCCGTCATAGAAGATGAGCTGCTCACCAAGGTGAAGACAAGCGGCAAGTTTAGTTTGATGATGGACGAAAGTACATATATAAAACAAACTTGATCATGTACGTTCGTTGCTTAGAGTTTGATAGTTGAGGTGACGCAGAACCTGTCACTCATTTTTTGGCCATTGACAGTCTAGAAAGGACAAATGCAGAATCAATTCATGGAAAGGTTTTGGACACTTTGTTAAAAAAGGGAATAGACATGTCTAAGCTTTGTGGGATAAGTACAGATGGGGCAGCAGTAATGACGGGGAACAAATCAGGGGTGGTAACTAGGTTGAAGGGGGAAGTACCTGGGCTACCCATTGCATAGCCCACAGATTAGCCCTTAGCTGCTGTACTGCGGCTGATTCTATTCCTTACCTTGTCAAGGTTCAAGACATCCTGAATAGTGTCTATAAGTACTTTCACTATTTTCCCAAGAACACTGCCATGCTGGAGGCAGTACAGCGGGAAACATCTAGTCAGGTAAGTAAGTTAAAAAAAATGTTCCATACAAGGTGGCTCAGTTTCCACGGGTCTTGCGTGGCACTTCTCCAGAATTCCTCCAGTTTGGTGTCTGTGTTCATCGAAGAGAAGTCAGGTAAGTCTCTGAGTTTGTACAAACCTATCTCTTGCTTTAAATTTCTTTTTGTGCTCCACTTTCTTTCTGACATCTTGCTGCCTCTATCTGTTCTTTCCAAGGCATTTCAGAAGAAGGACCTGAATTTCGCTGATGTGGCACCACTGCTGAACTCAACTGCCCAGACGATTGAGTTGTTCTCCCAAGGTAAGTGGGCTGGAAAGCTCTGCACATTCCTTTCACAGGTTCCAGATGAGCCACAGACTGGAGATGATGGACTGGAAACCTTTGAGTTCCAGGGCCATACAATCAGAGATGGAGCCCAACAACGCAAAGAGACAGCCATGATCCGGACTATACATGATAGGTTTGTAGACAACGATGATGCAGCAATCCCGATTGCCCTGGGCAACATCTTTAACCCCACTGTCAGGAAGGATGACAATGTAAGTGATGTTGAAGTAGCAGCTGAATACCTATGTAGTTTAGGCTTAGAGAGTTGCAGGGAAGACCTATCCGTGTTTTTTGGCTACCTGCACTCCCTAGTAGACACTGGTAATCGAACCATTAGGGGGTCAAGAGATGCAGCCAACATAGCCATGAAGAAGATGGACCTCTACCCAGCAGCAGCAGAAGCAGCAGGTAGGTTTTTATTAGCCCCAGTGTCCACGGTCGGTTGTGAGAGAGGCTTCAGCAAGCAGAACATCATCAATACATGCTTGAGAAGTAAGTTGTCAGTTTCGAACCTTGACAATTGAATGAGGATATCTCTAGATAGTAGAGCAGCTCAGGACTTCCCTCTTGGCCAGGCATTTAAGAAATGGGCTGGTGCAAAGAACAGAAGAATTTTAAATCATTGAGTGTCCAAAATCTTTAACCATATGTGTGAAAATTTGTGTACACATTACTGTTAATTTAAATTGAGATGTCTGTTGTTCAGGTGTGTATCATTTCTATTCCCTTTCAGTTTATGTGCATCATGTTAGCCAAATGACCAAATGTAACTGTTATTCAATTAAATTTAGATGCTTTATTTTCTGAAATGTAGCTGTTAAACAATAAAATTGAGATGCTTTATTTTCTGATATTTGAATGTTTTCCCCTTTCAGATGATGTTCATTTGTGTGAATGTATGTTTAAATAAATTTACATAAAAAATTGTATGCAGCATACTGTTCCATTGATGTTAACATTATTAGATAAATTTGGTTATATGTGATTGTTTATCATCTGCAAACCAATGTTTTTATGTATTTATAAAGCTTATTAAGACTTATGAAGTAACTTATTGTTATTTATGTATTTACATACTTTTAAAAGTAATGATATAGTCAATGACATTAATGTTGTAATGTTTCTTAGAGGATTGTCATAGTTAATAAGGTCGGAATAACTGACCATTTACACGCCGCGAAAAAGTGGCGACAACTTTTTTGAGCCAGTGAAACCCCTGTTGTAAGACAAATATAATTATGCTGTTTGCTATCGCCCAATCGATCATTTGCTTTGATGTGTAGCTCGAGTGTCCATCATATATTAGCAGTATTGGCTGAGTTTTATTAGCGATGCATCTGACCTTTGGAAGGCAGTGGTTTTGAATGTAATTAGTGCAAATAGTTGAATTTGACCATCCCGATTCTGACATTACAATCTTGGTGCCTAATGAGCTGCCTTTGCATAGGTCTACGTTCATCCGTTTTCCTTAATATATGAAATATGGGGGAGATGATTTCCGGCCGCGTTTGCGCAACCAATTACAGTTGTGGCTGTCGAGCGGGGGGGGGGGGGGTGTCACAGACTGTGGCTTTTCATGTATTGGGGCAATATTATTTGGAGGGCGGTGCTCTGGTTGAATGCCGCTTTCGTCCAGATTATACAGATGATGCCGATTTCGCTCAGTTGGTTTCAAGCGCACTTGGTTTTACCGAGATTACACGCTCTTTCCATCGTTGTAAGAACCCAGTAAACCAGCAGTTACTTCATGGTTTTGCGTTAAATTTTCTCCCTTATGTCTGGGTTAATTCTGCACCAAGCTCTTTCAGTTTATTGTTGGTTATACCATAGCCAAGCTGCCATGACCTCTTCATATTCCACAAGAGATTGCTACTCTTCAAAGGAAAGCAATGTTTTCTCGTTTTTTAAGTTAGTGGGATCAATTCGGGTCCGGGGTCTCACTAAAACGCATACGGAAAAAAAACATGCAATATATATATCGTTGAAAAATGCATACGATATGAACACAGAAGGAAAATGCAGACGGTGGTCGGTGTACGTGAATATGGTGTTTATTATGGTTTCGTAGTTTTAATTTTAATGTTTGACGTTAAAAAAACATAATAAATACTTCAATATTGATTTTATGTCAGAAACGTGGCTCGGAAAAGAGATTTTGACCCATTTGTAGCCGATTCGTTTCCGATTCGCACAACTTTGTCTACCCATTGATAAACAATAGCTTTATTTTTAAGTATAACCTAAACCGTTTTATTTTGTATGGAAAACGATTATTTACCTTGGTTTCTTTTGATTTTACTGGCGTAAATTAACCTTAGTTTATATCGCAATCAAAACAGCAGGGCATAGATCAACTTTGTTAATTTTCGGATAAACTGTCTGGTTTTTGTCAAGGTAGGATCTTTCATAAATTTTCAGTTGGTTTGCTTCTACAAGTAATCAGTTGGTTTAAAATTTCTTGTAAGAGGAATATATTCCATCAATCAGAACGTGTGTTGTGACGTTTTGGCTCTAATAATGACGATATTAGACGATATTTTTGTCTGTAAAGTTGTCCAAATCTAAACCGCTTCACAATTCAGCAATTGTTAATGTACGTTTTTTTAAATGATATTAACCGTATTAACAATTCGTTGATAAAGTTTAGTGCATATATACCCCTCAAAGTTTTCTACTTTCTCTTAACGTTTGTAAAGATGATTTTAAGTTAAGATATAACTGTTGATCAGTTGATACCTGACAGACTGAAATGAATAACGTTGTATAATCGAAGGATCTTTGCGATATCCCAGAATGGCCTGTTAGTAATGGCAATTCGTTTCGAGATGACACAATTATTGAATGCGTCGTCAGTGCCATTTAAAAGGTTGTGTTTTTGATCAAGTTGAAATGAAAAAACTGATTATCAAAGATTCATAATGCGCTTCCACTAGCTTTCAAAAGTTGGAAGTCCTGACTTCCAAGCCTTAAATTTTGGACGTCCCATATAATGCAGTCGGAAGTCTTAATATTATTTCAATGAATATTATAGTAATCCCTACCATATGTGTTGATCGCTGGATACATACATGTTCCAACTCTATCTATTACCATATAATCCAGTATAATTGCGATTTCAATGTAGACAAATGTTTTATGTTACAGGATAAACAACGGTTTACGCTCTTAATGAAGCAGCCAGGCCAGGGAAGAGATAACCATGCAACCAGCTTAGTTCACCCTTGTTTTCAACCCTATGATACCAGCAATAAATACATGTATGATCAAGTAGTTAATAAGCATTATACTTTATATTATTGTTTTATTGTTGTATGGTATTTTTCGTTTACAGTGAGTCTCTTCTTTGCAAAAATCCAGTTAATTGAAAGCAATTTATTGAAATTTGGTATATATTGTAAAGTGTTGCATGACCTTTAATGTTTACCAAAAGTTTAATGTCAGTTAACAGTTACTGACAAAAAACAACTCAATTTAAGCTCAAAACGTGCATAAGATATGATCATTCAATTTGGTGTATAAGGCTATATGCATTTATCGTCACATCATCAAACTGAATCAAGCACACACATCTATCCCAATCCTCCATTCCAATATTACGTAGTAAATTATAAATATAATATTGTCGAGAAACACACCATATACGGTCATACGATTAACGACTTAACTCGTTCAAAGTATGTTTCCATGAATATCCTTGTAAAAAAAGATTTTACACATAAAACGCAGGTGTGCCTTATTATTACCAGAAATACGTTAGGGTCGGATAAGTTATATTGGGCTTTTCATGGAATGTAATTATGTGCACAGGACGTCTCTGAAGTTTGTAACGTAGTCAACCATTATACAAAAACACAATAATACATAGAAATCATGTTTTAATCAAATTGTTTCAAATATGTTACCATGACTTTTCTCTTTCTTCGTTCTACGAAAACCGATTTAATGAATGACATTAGTGTATTATTTATAAAAATACGCCTGGGTTGGATACAGTTAATTGTACTGTTCGTGGAATTTAATTAATTGAGCGGATGTGTATAACGTTTACAACGTAGTCAACCATTGTAAAATAACACATAAACAACAAAAACTAGAAATAATGTTTTAATAAAATCGTTCCAAGTACGTTACATTACTTTGCTCTTTCTTCGTTCTCCGAAAAACGATTTATTAAATGAAATTAATTTTTCATTATTATTTCTAAATATACGGGTCGGATACAATTAATTTTCACTTTTCGTGGAATGTAATTATGTGAGCTGGATGTCTAAAAAAATATTGGCCGTAGTAAACCATCATTTAAAAAATAAAATTTAAATACCGAGAATTCATATCTGAATAAGGTTTCGAGCACGTGTTTTCTGTTCGACCCAACATCGCAAAGAAAAATGTGTGTTATATATTACATTCCTACCAAATGCTACTTTGGACCCGGTGAACTAATGGCACATGCGCGTTCTTTTTCTTTCTGTGTGGGATCAAGTAAAAAAATGCAAAGGCAAATCGATATTTCTTTATTAAATAATTGTGCATGTATTACAAAATTTGCAACATAAAGATCCAAAATAAAAAACCAACTATGTTTATAATAATTATTACTATCACAGGGATTTTTAATTTTAGGTGTAAAACGCGATTAAAACGCAATTACGATATGCTCAATATAACACGAGGACTTTTGATACGCTTCGTATCGTTGACTTTTCAAGCAGTAAGTAAAACACATATTTATCTGATTAAAATAATTTCTTTTAAATTGTGAATGAATTATTTTCAAATCAAGAGATCAAAGGTCAGGGTCAGAGGGACGACTAGTATTGTTGATGGGGCGTGAATGAAGTATAAAAGTTATTTTTTCAAAAGAGGCTAGAGGTGGGATTAATATTTAAAAAAACGTATTACTTTACTTCAGTGACATTGGACATTAGATCTTTTATGAAACAGTCCACATGTACATATAAAACACAATAAAATCGCAACTGCAGACTCTTTTTTATTGTTCATGTCTTTTTACCGTTTTAGGACTATATTGCTCGAAATACTGTAAATGCTATTGTCAAATAGTAAATTAAATTAAATATAGTTTTAGCTAAAAGATTGTTAAGCATTCATATGCTTTCCGTGGACATGATGTAACAACATACCAAAAGTGTAAATGCCAACAGGTATACACGGCCACATGCGTGTGAGGGTTCGATTTGTCATAAGTTACGTAACTGGGGCTTTCGGTGTATTAGTTTTCTACGAAACATCTATTTAAAATAACATTTTCTTATTATCGCTAAATATACTTTTCTTAAAATTGTGGGGATCGAGAACAACTTATTTACATTTCGATGAAAGTGACTCAACCTTAATATTGAATAAGATCTTCAAATGATAAAGTTCACGAAAAGCAATCACATTTTATTTGAAAACTGTATGCTTTTATTGAACCGAGGATTTGCCTGTTATATCACGGGCTGAATCATACAATGCGAATACTTGGTTAGATTGTCAATGACAATATTCAGATTGTTTGCGCCGAAAACGGAGGCTTTATTTCACATAATACAAATGCAGCTCGCTAATGGAAATGTAAACATTCAATTTGGTACTCAGTATTTACTCATAAATTAAAACATATCAATTTATATGTTCTTATTAAAGAACATGTGCTGATTTTATTAAACCTCTTATGATGAATTGATATGGCGATACAAAACAAGCATGATTGCTTAACACCAGCCGTAATGATGTGCTTATTTCAATCACTGTAGTTTTTCAGTTGTTTTATTTTAATTTTAGGATCATATCGAAATATGCCAGTTCGCTTTAAATAACACAGTTTGACTTTAATTTCATATCGAAATGTATTGCACTAAGATGTTCCATTAATAAGAAACAAACATATTTTTATAGATCCGCGTCATGCGAAAATGGGTCTTAAATCACATGTGGCTAGCGTAGCTATGGTCCAACCTGCGCATCTCGCAGTAGGCCAGGAGATACATAATGAGACTACGAAACCTTGCACAACAGCGCATACAGGGCTATAGCTACGCTAGCCAACGTGCCATAAGACCTATTTTCGCATGACGCGGCAAGAAAAGTATGATTTGAATGTGTCGAAAGAAAACTGTATGTCGAAAGAAAACTGCAAGCTAATCAAATACTTAAATACCAAATATTTCGATGGTGAAAAAAACCCTAATAAATGAGGACACAAATGATGTGATATCAACGTGCTGGGGACACCGTTCTGGGATTCCGGTCGACAGCTTGTAGCGTCTAGAGAGGACACACCAGCAGTGCAGCGCGAGATGAGCGGGAAGAATATCTTTTAGCACTCCCTTTGCAGAGTAACTTAGTCCGTTTAAGGGCAACCAGAAATTAATTGTCGTTAAATTGTCTACAAGTGCACATTAAGGTGTCATTTGCCAGCGTGCGCTGGTCAATTTGGATCAAAATTATTTTGTTGGCGAATAACCGGGCAGACGAGGTAAATTTAACAAGCCTTATTACAGTCATGTGCGCTGAAAAATATGCGTCACAAGAAATTCGCAGGTTAAATGGAAAAATAATGTCGAAAAACGCAATAAAAACATAAACCTAAGGGGATCAGGTCTAAGGCATTCAATAAAGTCAGAAATATTCGACAAAAGTCACATGTTTTAAAGATCGGGTATTAATTCATTATCTACGATTTGCTCCATGGATTCACTTAAAAACCCCTAACACTAACCAACTGTAATCGTATGCGATTAAAGGGGCACAAACTGTGTTAATAAATAGGTATTTATTTAAGATGCTGGTAGATCTATCTTAATTACGCCCCTTGTATCCAACAGTTTATCACGCGGCATGTGGTGTTTAAGCCTTAATGCTGATAGGCATTAATGATTTAGGCTTTAAAAACACTACATGGCAGTCTTCAAAATGGCGGATCAACATAAACATAGCCCTCCGTATTGTGATATTTTCGCAGAAGATTTCCATATAAAAGAAGAATCAAAGATAAGTCTTTTAACGAAAGAATGGACCAACGTGCAACATTTCACATTTCCTACAAGGTAGATTTCTATTTTAAATAACTTAAAAAAAGCAAATGCAACAATGATTTGTCGCAAAACTTACGCCTTAAACCACAATTTTATGACAAGATCTACCCGTCCATGGAATGGTTGATTTACTGAAGCATAAAAGTAATTGTAGATCTAATTTTTGTATTACAATGTTGAATTAAAACTAGTTTATTATATTTTAATCATTAAATCAAAATATGGAAAAGCTGTTTTTGTGAAATTATATCAAGCATTTATTATATATTGATTTTATTTCGTTTACACAATTGCTTCTATGGCTCAGTGGTTAGAGTGGAAAACTAGTAAACTGGTGATACGAGTTCGAATCCTTCCACAGGCATGTATGTTTTTTTTTTCGTGTTTACCATAATTATTGTTGAATTTATCACAGAATAAGCGGCGGCACCTTAAGAAAACATTTGTTGTGTGTTAAAGCCTATCCAATGTGCATAGGAAGCGACTTCAAGGGTCCGCCGATGTTCTATTTTTGCGTATCTTCTGGGGCCATCCGGCCCCCGGACCACTGGCCAGGGCATTGCCCTGGACCTACCGTGGGGCCTAACGGTCCCCGGGCCCCAGGTATATTTTAAGTACAATAAATTAATGCCTGACTACGCCCCTGAAACGTTAATTGTGGATTGTGACAATTGATGGATATTACTCAAAATGGGGTCACTTAACACTTCCAAATAATAATACTAATGATTATATCTTGACAGTTAACAGTAGGGCGACTGGCTAATATTTATAAATTAACAAAGTTTAACATTAGTAGAAAATACGTATCAATAGCCCAACCTGCTCTGTTCTCAATACCATATACATTCGGATTCTAGATGAGTAATTTATGCATACACGCAAATGAGAAACACTTTCAAAGTTTAGTTAAATACTTTTTATTGCAATATTTTCACAAAATAACACATACATATTTTTCACAAAATATTTGTTTACACTATATTTACACCATAGTCACAATTATAACAGACAAACATTTACATAGGTAAAAGATGTATTCATGGAGCGGAGCATACTTCCGGTTTGTGGATGATGTGTGGGGCTTATGGACACATGGTATCGAGGCACTTAAAACTGTCCACACACAAGGAAATGAAATCCACCATCGCATTAAACTCGAGATCCGCTATTCTTCAGAAAAACAGTTCCTGGACACGGTGACATCAATACGGAACGGGCGCCTTCAAACCGACCTTTTTACTAAGCCTACCGATAAACATCTGTACCTACACAGGGATTCTTCGCACCCGGAATCTACAAAAAAGCGATACCATATGGTCTAGGTGTGCGTGCGAACAGAATCTGTTCAGAGGAGGTTGCTTACCGGAAGCACAGACAGGCGGTGAAAGCACAGCTCGTGAACCGTGGATATGACGGGCGTTTGTGGAGACCGAATTGATAAAGGTCGACAATAAAAAGAGAGAGGACTTTTTACGCGAAAAGACAAACTCAGAGCGTAATACAAGGATTCCGCTCGTGATAACGTTTTCGCGCGCACTTCCCAACATCGGCCGTATCATCCGCAGACACCTACACACGCTGCACACGTCTGAAAGAATTAAGGAAGTGTTCCCTGAACCCCATTAATAACCTTCAGAAGGGATTGCAACCTGCAAGGCATCATAGTACACAAAAAATATAATAAGATGTTCTTCCGGAAGCCCAACATGAGCGGGCCCTGTGGGGCGCAGATATATATATATATATATATGTGTGTGTATGTATGTATTTTAACATATTTTCTTTTAAAATTTTATTAAAATTTTTATTCCAATATTTACACACATTATCAAAGCTTTACAATATGTACATGAGGGGACATACATCTATGTATTTTTTTTTTACATTTTTCATTTAGTTTTTATTTCAATATTTACACTATATTTACATTGCATTTTAATACTTGTTTTCAAGCACAGGTCTAGTATTTTGTGCTATCTGTTTAAGCAGGGCTGTTGTTGAGACTTCACCCCGCCTGTACAAGGACCACTACACTACACTACACTGGCAATCCGGCCTTGCATTGTTGTCTGCTGGCGTCGCTGATAGCGAGTCAGTTGAAGCTCAGAAACCAGCTGAACGTTCCTAAGCGCAATGTTTGCCTCGTCAGACAGTAGACGTATGAGAAGGTACATGGGAGGGGAAGTCCCCGCTCTCCCATTGAGACGTCTGTTAGATACTATTAGATAAAGTCATTGGAGGTAGCATGTTTAAAAGGGTCTTTTCACGTTTTAGTAAATTGACAAAATAAAAAAAGGTTACTTCAGAATCGCAAATTAGTTGTTTTAGTTATGATATTTGTGAGGAAATAGTAATACTGAACATTTACCATGCTCTAAAATATCCATTATATGCATCTTTTGACGATTGGAAAACCTGAAAATTATAAAGCGTTGCAACGCGAAACGATTTAATAATTTGGAAAGTTCTGTTGTTATCGTTATATTTTGTGAAACTACGAGGATTGCTTATATAAAGTAAAAAATACATACCCTCATAGCATGAGCACGGATGGCCGAGTGGTCTAAGTAAAAGACTTTTACCACAGGACTCCAGGGTCAGTGGTTCGAGCCCAGTTGAGGGTGGTTTTTTTCTTTTTTTTAAATTGTATTCTTGTTTTTTTTTACTGGAAATTTTTAAGTTCAATGTTTAAATGTATCAATATAAAGCATTTAATGACAAACATCAATACATGCCAAAATCTGTGAAAAGGCTTTACGGTCTTTATACCAAAATGTATCATCGTGTGTAAGAATCAATGGTCACTACACTGATTGGTTTGAGAATGCATATGGTCTTCGTCAGGGATGCTCGTTATCTCCCTTATTATTTAATATGTTTATTGATGATTTAGTTGGTAAAATTAAAGTCACTGGTAAAGGAATTCAGATAGATGATGATTTACTTTGTATTTTACTATATGCTAATGATATTGTTTTAATGGCTGATAATGAATCGGATTTACAGTATATGCTTGATGTTTGATCAAATTGGTGTGAATCAAATAATATAACTGTTACTCTACTTAAAAGCAACATTGTGCACTTTAGACCACCGTCTCGATCGAGGACATCGCGTGGTTTCACATGTGTTACTCATTCATTAAATGTTGTTAATCAATACACTTATCTCGGCATGCTTCTCCATGAGCACTTGGATTATACGAAAACTGCAAAGTAGCTCAAAGTGCTGGCCGTGCACTTGGTTTGTTGATTGCTAAGTGTAAAAGCATGGGAGGTATGCCGTATAAGGTTTTCACCAAATTATTTGATAGCAAAATTTGGCCTATTATTTCATATGGCGCTTCAATTTGGGAAACAAGTCCCATTCTTGCATAAATGCAATACAAAAAAAAGCAAAGCGTTTTTATTTGGGTATTGATAAATATACACCAACAGCAGCATTGTTTGGTGGGCTTGGTTGGCAACCGCCACATGTGAAACAATGGGTTTGTGTCGCTCATCAGTGGCATAGGTTTCAAAGAATGAAAAAAGATAGACTGAATTATAAGGTATTTGCATTTTGTAAATCGAAAGGTGGTAATGTTAGAAAAAAATGGCAGTTTAACTTTGTACAACAGATGCATTTGTTGACTTTGTCTCATGTTTTAGAAACCAGATCTGAATTGTCAAGTAAATAATATTGTAAAAAAATTTTCAGAGAAATGAATGCATATGCATATGGATATAAACGACTGGAAAGACAAAGTATCAAGTCAGACCGGCTCTAATAGGTTATCTAGAAATTAGTTAGGTACATATCAGTTGTTTTAACATGAATTCGAAACAGAGAAATATTGATGTATAGCAATGCCTTCTAAGCATAGAGCGGCATTGTCAAAATTCAGATGTGGTATTGCCAATCTTAGATTAGAGACAGGGAGATATGAGAACATTACATTAAATGAACGTATATGTCTTTTTTGTAAATCAGGCGTTAACACCGAAACACAGTGTCCAGCCTATAAGGCATTAACAACTGTTTTATATGATAAAGCTAATAAAATTAATAGAGATTGTATTCACTTGTCAGATGAACACAAATGTGTATTTGTTCTCTCCAACTTAGATTTAGCTAAGGTTACAGCCAAAACCTGTTATTATATACTTCAAATTAGATCTGAAATATTATATAATTCACAAACGTCTACTTAATTACATAGCTCTATATGAATTTGTATATAATTCTTTTATGTTTTTAAAAGGCAAGAAGGAGAGAGTATTGTTAACCAAGGTTACAGTCTAGAAATTATTGGGGGATGGTCAGTTTTTAATGTTTTCGTTACCTTTTAATCTCTTTTAGTTTCTTTTATGACTGCTTTTATGCTGAAAGAGAACCTAGGTATAACAGTCCTATCTTCGTTCTAACTCTTGAATGTATCATGTTATTTGATGACAATACGTGTAGACTTCGTAACTGTTGTGTTGCATGCAGGGGATGTCACACATCACACTTTTTCATTTGACGGGGTTAACCCAGGGTTTTTGTTGTGTTATTTTAATTAAATTAATAGTGCTGATAAATGTTTGAGGTCTTCCGTGTGTGACACTTCAGTTAACATTTTAAATAGTTGGATATTATGTGTTGGTTTGATTTTATGCCATATACAATATATGTGGTTACTATAATGACCAAATGAGAACATATTCCATGCATCTCTTATGTCATATGATCAAATAAACGGTTTTATCTTACTGTATAATACTAGCCATGTAATTATGAAAGTTATTTTAATGCTTTTATCCTCTCTTGTAAATCAAATTATTGATTGGCAACACTTTTATGATGGTTTTATATCTGTGATTTGTATAATGTATTGTGTTGATGAGATGTAAATCAATAAATAAATAATCTGTGCCAACCTAAAGTTAACCGTTCTGTATCGAAGTTGAGCAGGGCTTGCAGACAAACGTTATGTCCGTTTCACCGCGAATGGCGGCAAAGTACTGGTTTTGGGAAATGTCTACAATGACAAAACATTTTCCCCCGTAACTGTAATGAACAGTCATACCATTACAGGAACAACAACGCTGTTCGTTCATTGACAAATAGTAAGACATATATCAAAATGTCAACGTGAGTACAAATACGTATAGCTAAGTAACATATAAACCGCGTATATATGATGTACATACATACATGAATTTAAATATTAAGTTGTACGAAAAATTTACAATAATTAAATGTGCATTTTAGTCAATATCATTGTCCAACATTATTAAAACTAGAACATGCATTAAGGTACTACATTAATTAATTAAATATTAAATTGTATAGCATAAATAATTAAAATATTTTTGAAGCATTTTGTTAAAAACGCTATTTCTTTAGTAACCATCTATGAAATATTAAGTATATAATAAAATGCATGGTACCTACCGCTTTCACATGTTCTGTGTTGCCATTTTTGGCAACTATCGCATTTAATAGCTTGCTGCCTTGGACCTACACTCCTTAAACACAATATACACGGATAATCCGTCACAAAAAACACGCATGTATTCACTTATAAGCATGTAGTCCGTATCACATATATGTGTATAATGATACTATTTTCTTAAATTTCCATTTTTAATTTTCTTTTATTCAGTTCCAACCTGATTATAATAGTAAAACTAATTAAGTACAAGCTAAATTAACTTTAATTGAATCTTGCGCGGTATACAACACCCTTTACACCATTATCCGTGTTATGAAAAACATTAAAGTACAACTAAAATGGATTAATGATTGACCAGTTTAAATTTGTTCGTTGAAAAACACAGACCAAAAGTGTTAAAGAGTGTTGGGATTTAGCTGTGTTTTGTATTATAAATAACGAACTCGTGTTGCATACTAGTTAATTCTTTTATTTTATTTCTCCAAAATTCTCCCACCACGCCAGTTGTTTTCAGTTCAATCGAATCCCCTAAATATACAGTCCCGTACATGACCCAGCCATTTGAGACGACGCTGGCGAAGAAGAGTGGTCATGCTTGGGATGGCTGCCCTCTCGAGCACATCGTTGTTTGTCACGGGGTCGCATATGGAACGCGCTTAGATAAATATGGTTGATCTCTCTGAGCGGAACCCGCACTGGGTACACTATGTATGTAGTATGTTCAAGACGACCCGTAAAAAGACTTACCCACATCACCCAGGAACGATATCCCTCTGTAGGTGTTGCAGTCGTCATGTCACCCTTGTTCTTGTACAGGGTGATAATGTTGGCATCTCTTATGTCCTGAAGTACCGATCCTTCTTCCCAGCACTGATATAATTCGGAGTAGTGCTCCATCCAACGCCCCATCTGCTTGCCCTTGTCATGGGTGGTCTCGCCATAGGCAGACTTAAGAGAAGCAATGGTAATAATGGTCTGGCTCATGGCTTTCTTGATGCTGTCATACATGCCCCTAATGTTTCCAGTATCGGCAGATAGTTGGATGCTCTGGACGAGCTGAAGCCAGTAGTCCTTTGCGAATCTTCTTGCTTGTCTTTGCACAGCACTTTTGTCAGATCTATGCCCTTGCAAATTACTCTGGCTATGGGAGCGCTTGTATTTCAGTTGGTTTTGCGGCGTTCCTCTACGGTTGAAATGAGTGTGGAGGAGTCGGCCTCAAACCTGTCGCTGGTTTTGATCTGCCTCTTTCCAAAGACTTATGTGTTGTGTACTGACAAACAATTGCATGATCAGTGTCGCAGTCAGCGCTGTGAAAGGTGCGGGTAAATAGGACGCATCCTAAAGAAGATTGGATTGAGGGTTTGTCCAAGATACTTAATGATGTTATTTGGTCTTTATGAAGGTGTTGGTGATGCTGAGGTCATGGCATGAACATAGCTCCAGGAGCCGCTGCCCATCTCTAGTTAATTTTTCTTACGCCGCATTGTCCAAGACATGGGACTAACAGTTGTGATTGGCGCCCACTCTGGCATTAAAGTCACCCAGCAGTACCAGGTGTTCTTCATTGGGGATCCGGTTGATAAGCGATACTAGCTATCTGTAGAAACTCGTCGTTGGAATCATTGGTGGTGTTGAGTGTTGGTGTATAGGCACTAATCAGGTTGACCGGTCCAAATATGGTGTGGAGGCGAGGTGATAACAGTCTTTAAGTTGCTCGTTGGTATAGTGATATCGTCCCCAGCAGAGTATTCCTGACATCGAAACCAACGCCATAGTATCTGGTGTCTTCTGCTTTCTTCTCTTGCCAGAAGAATGTAACGTCCTTTTCTCTAAGGATTTCAGAATCAGCAAGCCGCGTCTATTGCAGTGGAGTCTCACGAGTTCATCGTTGATACCTTAGGTCGTTCGGTCATCATCATGGTCTGGAAGTCATCCGACAATCCTGGAGACAGTGTTATTACATCCCGTGTGCGCAGTTTTAGGGCAGGAGTTTTTCTTTCTGTTTTGTTGCCTGGTTTATTAATCGCAGTGCCTTTTCGCACCCAGCAAGGCAGGCGGACTGTGGCGGGACAGCACCTTACTGGCTAAGGGTTGTCCAATCTCCCCCACCGTCGGAAGCAGCCCCTGTCGCAAATTCTACACCAATTGAGCGGATGGCTTATAATTGGTAACTGCTGCTTCCCGTTTTTGTCGACGCTTTTCAGCGAAGCTTGTGTGACCTCTCCTGGGCGCAAGCCGTGGCAAGATCGTATTGAGGGTCTGCTGTCGTCCATGCAGACCCCCCACTCTCCACGCAAGCTGGTAAGTCAACGGGAAAGGCGAAATCGATACATCTTGACACAAGAAGCATCGCAGGAGTTGCCAGAACGACTTTGTAGACAAGGTCAGATCACCTTAGGGACTTTGCCTCCAGATTTGAAGTAGGAGTTGACTCCCTTATGCTTTGATTAACCATTTCTTACCTGCAATACCACAAGAACGCTACTATAGCAGGGAGACTGAATGGGTACTCGCACTTGTCTAAGGTGCTCCCCTGGACTAGTGGTATAGCGGGGATGTCTTGCTTTCTCGTGCAGGCGTGTCTATGCCCACTTCCCCATTGCTATTTAGTTAACCATAAATAATCATCGCTTAGTATAATATCTGATTGACGTGTTACTCGTCTGCCCCAAGTGTATTTTACTGATATCATTTAAATCAAACGATTTACAAGTTTAAGAAATCCACTATTTTCTTACTTTCAAGCAGTTTCAAACTATTTGCTCCGTTTATTTGTGAAATGCATTCATCATATGCAATTTTTGTAAGTATTTGCAATGATTTATTTATTTTATATCATCACAGACAGACGTCACAGTTAATTTCAGCCACACGTACCCCGCGATAACCGGGCAATTAAGCAGGGATATTGTTCAACACGGTTGTATTAACGATGAATGGGACAACCTAAAAAGCCTCAATATCAAGGAAGTAAAAAGTACAAGCTCGGGCACAGGTGTGTTAAGGTGTAAGCGTGTCTACCATGTAATCGGTCCCTCAAAGTCTTTGACAGAATATTCGGTAAGTTCATGTTGTTTTTCAGTTAAGTAGACATGTTCAAAGATGAGAATAATGAAACTTTGGATACAACACAACAATAGAAATCGAACCAATATCTGCCGATTTACTATTTTAGCTGAGCCGATTGTATTTATTTTTTACAAAGTTGAAAACTTACAACATAAATGGATGTGCATAAATAAAAGGACTTTTAATGGTTTAAAGCAAAACCAAAGATCTATAAAAACACATCTTGATAGATCTTTGCCCAAACCAAAGCGTTCGTGGTCACTTTTGAACCGATAAAGGTCACTAGCTTCTGTAGGCCAATTACGCCTGTTTTTGTTGCACAAACGCCGCCGGCATTTGTAGTTTGTAGCAACAGAATATTCTCCCGCGGTTAGCACGTTGTTAGTACTCTTGTCAGTGACGATAATGAAATAATTGAAAAGCTGATAAAATTAATGCATATTACAACTTTAAGTCAGTGTCTACTAGGAAAAACGTTTTTCACTAATGGTCGGTATTATTTGTTAAGGATTCGTATTTTTATATGTTTGTTGCCGTTGAATTACGCGATTTAGTGTTACAAAACACACATATAAACATCAATATGTGTTGTTAGAACAAAAGTAGCGATTGTATTTAAAAAGTTTTTTTTTAAACTACAGTGAAACTTTATCACCCAAATAAATTATAAACTTTAAGCATCGACATGTAAAATATCACGAAAACAATAAAATGATTAAAATAAAATTTAACTGCCAAAGCGACTTCGTGAAAGTACCGTTTTTAACAGAATTTATTGACACGTATTTGCCGTTCGTTATTTTGCAATATATACTTCAATCGTCCAGTATCACCATCATATTTTAAAGTTAAATACATTTTAAAAATAATATTTTCATAATTCCTACAATTTAAGTATTTCAATATATGGGTTTTATGTTTGTTAATATAAGCCCTAATATGAAATGTAATTATTTCTATATTTAAGTGTTATGTTTGTTAAAATACCCAGTTATAAGGTCCACCAGTCCTCAAACAATCAGCATCGCTGGGAATCGCTTCAGTTTCAAATAAAGCGATGCAATGGAATCATGATTTACGATCAATTGTCTTATTTATTGTCCTGAACGTATCCGTTTTATGTACTCATATACAATTGCGGCAGATTTAAGCATGTAGTCTGGACCTTTCCCTTTACATAAAATATGTGTGTACCTCTTTCTAAATATCTGGATTTCATTTGTTAAGCTGTCAGTATTTGATTACGTATAATGGCAAATCAGATCAACATTATCATTGTTGGGAAATTAATGTAATAATACTCGGTTAATTTTCAACAAAGGAAAGTAAACTGTTTAATTCTAACAAACGCATAACTACACAGCCTCTGCTTTTTTGTCCGTCTAAACTTAACTTAGTGAACAAACCACACTCAATTAAATGTAATTGTCCCATAGTTGAGTAATACAGTGGTTGTTCGAATGTCATTGTCCCATAGTTGAGTGATACAGTGGTTGTCCGAATGTCATTGTCCCATAGTTGAGTGATACAGTGGTTGTCCGAATGTCATTGTCCCATAGTTGAGTGATATAGTGGTTGTCCGAATGTCATTGTCCCATAGTTGAGTAATACAGTGGGTATCCGAATGCCATTGTCCCATAGTTGAATGATACAGCGGTTGTCCCAATGTCATTGTTTCATAGCTGAGTGATACAGTGGTTGTCCCAATGCTATTGTCCCATAGAAGAATTTCTACTCTAAATATTTTTGTCTGAGATCCGATGTAAATTTACGCCTTTAAGCATGTAGTCAGGACCTTTGCCTTTCCATTTATATTTATGTACCTCTTACTGAATATCTGGATTTCTTTGGTCAGTATTTGCTTTCTTAGTATGTCATACCAAGTCAACACGGCCATTGTTTGGAAAAAACAATATATTCGGTTTCTTTCAATGAAGGAAAGTGTATTGTTAAACATTACTCCGAAGCCTCGTCTCGTTTTCTGTCTTTATTTGGCATAAAACATATTGAACAAAAATCACTCAATAAAATATCAATATCCCATAGCACGAGGTCATGATAGACACTCAAATAACGCCATATTACAATACAGAGGATTTACTCTCACCCACGATTTATTAACTAACCAATTAGGCGTTCATTAAAACAATATCACGCCTTATTGCATTTTTTATATTTGTAAAACGTTCATATTTTGATATATCAAACCACTATAAATGTTATAGGTAAAAGTTTATGCGTGTGATTCAGTCGATAAATTAAAATATTGCATTGTACTCAAACAGGTTTTTGAACTAGAAGTTCCTTCGTTGCTTCAGGTTGACTCTTCGTCACAAGTTAAGTTCTAAATTGTATTCTTATTAGCAACATGGAGACTAATCTGGGCTATGTTCGTCTGCGCATTTTAAGCGGACGATGTAACAATCGCGATCCTTACTTTCGTGTTTTTTTTGGACCAAAACAAATATAAATCAATATATGATGAAATAAAAAAGGTCCTGGAAAACAAATACTACTACTACTACTACTACTACTACTACTAATAATAATAATAATAATAATAATAATAATAATAATAATAATAATAATAATAATAATAATAATGATAATAATAATAATAATAATAATAATAATAATAATAATAATAATAAAAGCCACATCAGTAACCAGTCCGTTCTTGAAATAGCTACTTTAAGAACAAAACAGTTTTGATTTTGTTTTGGGTGTATGGGTGCGTTTTGAGTTAAGTGTATCAATTTATTTGCATGGTTATTATGAACAAGCCCATTAACACGAAAACCACGTGGTAATATTGCAGTAAACGCCATGCACGAATTGAGTGTAGCAGTTTTGAAAGTTCATTGTTACATAGGGTATTTAATTTTAGATACACAAGCCGTATTATTCTACTGTCACGTTTTTGACAAAGAAGTATTACAAAACGAAAGTAGAAGGACAATAAGAAATTATGCAAACACTAGTTCATCTAGTTTAGGCCGAAGCTTTTTCCCGTTTTTTTTATCCGAAAGGCCATCAAATAGTAAATATGCTGACACTTCTATATAATGTAGGTCTGTCATCGTGCCTCAGAAAGCTGTAAATATGTTGCTCTGGTTCATATAGAACCATTACATAATGACATTGACATTAAATTAAATTGTTATTCTACTGTATGGTAACGTACTTTCATTTGAAATGTTTTGAAATTAATGTTTATTTTCATAGTTGTGTTTTGTTAATAATTCCGGGCTTAGTGTGGGGGTTTGCCTGCCATTCAACGAGTTAAACCCACACTCATTTGCATTTATCGTTTAACCAGGTGATACCAGTTTATATATTTTTCGTTTGTTCCTGTTTTGTACACGAAACTGGTAACTTGACGGATGTAAACAGGTATTTGTTTTTGTAAATGTTTCAATAGTTTAATTTTGCTATGTTTTATCCTAAGAAACATCAATTTTATATTTGTTTACTTTTCCAACCGCTTTTAATCTGTCAGATCAGGATAAGATAAATATTATTAAGCACACACACAAATGGCGCTGTTGACTATATTTGATGTAATGTCCCTTTCGAAGAATGCGGCATATGGCAGTTGCACTGATTGCCTGCATGTCTGTCTGTATGTGCGAAAATTCCTGTCTCAACCATAACAATACATTTGCACTAATGCTCATCAATTTTAGACAACGTCTCGCATGTCACACCCGAATCCCTGCATCAAATAATAATGTCACATTTGTAAAATGTCAAAGGTCAAAATTTGTTTTAAAAAATCTTTTAAGTAAAAGTGGAAAGTGGAAAAAGTGGAGTTTTAAAACAAAGATTAAATGCTGGGGCATTCGTGCCCTATGGACACAAGTCGTATTCATTGTTGCCGCGCTATTGCTATGATTAAAATGATGTGAATAAATTTTTCCTTAATGTTAAATGCAGCATTACTTCTAATTATGCATGTATTCGTTTATGGCAGATTGAATCTTATCCAATTTGTCGTACGAATTCTTGGTACGATACCAATTTGAAATGAGTTCTGCTAACATTTTTTCAAAAACGTGGAAGTAGGGTTTTAACACTGCACTATGTTTTTCTGTTAGGGCGTTTACGGTCATTATTCGGTTAAATGCACCCATTTTAAATTATGACAAACACTAGTGAATATTTTGACTTCATTGCTAAATCAGAGCAAGAACCCAACACTAAAGTCAACGTCACAATGCGACGGAAAGCAGTCTACGTGGAGCCCAAAACGTTAGAACACACGGATGAAGACGATGTCGCCGTATTCAGAGTCGTTTCAAAGTCCAGAACAAAATTATTGCCTTGTGCGACGAAGAAATCTTAAAATTAAATTTCAACCTGATAATCGGGAATGAAAAGTTTATTTCAAAGAAAGAAGTAAGCTTTCTTAGATTTTTTTTTCAAAAACGTCATGAAAGGACATTTGTTGACATTGGTAGATGGAACAGTCATCAACTTCATCATCATAATCATCATCATCATCATCATCATCATCATCATCATCATCATCATCATCATCATCATCATCATCATTATCATCAACAACAACATCATCATCATCGTCGTCGTCGTTGTCATTATTATTCTTCTTCTTCTTCTCCTTCTTCTTCTTCTTCTTATGATTATTATTATTATTATGTTATTATTATAATTATCACCATTATTATTATTATTATTATTATTATTATTATTATTATTATTATTATTATTATTATTATAGGAAACCTGCCTCATATATCTCGAGAAGAAACACTGTGTTGATGTGAATATTGATAAAGTTGCCTGCAAAGTACAAGTCACGGGTCTAAGGATTCGGATTGACCAATGTAGAATAGATCTTATGCAAATGGTCAACAGGGACTTTCCATTGTTGCGTCACAAAGAGAATCTTGCTGAATATGTCTCGAGACATGTGAAGTGGCATTACGAAGACGGTACAGTTAGCTGGTTTTTTTTAAATTTGCTATCAAAATGAGGCAAATTCATATACAATACTCTTCCCGGCTGACAAATACGAGTTAGTATTATGTATCGTTTTACGGAACTGACTTCATTTTGAGGAATAAATTATATCCAAAAAATAATAAAATTTCAAGAATCAGTTTATATTATACTTGTGAGCGCTTACGTATATATGTGTATATGTTTACCTGCTTTTAAATCAAACATT
Source organism: Dreissena polymorpha (assembly GCF_020536995.1). NCBI lineage: Eukaryota > Metazoa > Mollusca > Bivalvia > Myida > Dreissenidae > Dreissena > Dreissena polymorpha. The sequence goes on along the minus strand of NC_068360.1, from coordinate 31,877,126 downwards.
TAAATGCAAATGTATATATTTTAACGCATAAGACCTCGGTTAACTTCTGTAGGCACAGTAACATTGCATTAGCTGTATTGTTTGTTTTGTTGTTTTTGTGGTGTGCGATAAAATCGGTCCTGAGTTATCTGATTTTATTAACATTTAATTTCAGTTGGAAAAAAGATGCCACACGACCAATTCTCTAGCTTGCAATTGCAGCAAGGGTTCGTTACAGGAAAGGACTTCAAGTATTTCAACAAGCTCAACGGCGAAACATACAGCGTTGATGTAAAAATGCAACGCGAATGTCCGCTGTCGAATCCTGGACGGTACAGGCAAATTTACCAGCGATTCGTGGCGTTGGAAGGTAAAAGCACTGAAAAAAATAGAACTATAAAAAATGTATGTGCGCTTTTACATTAAAAAATCTATATGAAACACTCTCCGAGCTAATGTAATGTTTTTTGGCTGTTGAAATATCATTCAGCTCTGTAGCAGTCTAAACGACAAAACTATTGATGAATGTTTTAGAATAAGTCTGTCATAGATGTCTTTAAAATTTCCTTATAAAGTATTTTTTTGCAACTTGTATTTCTATTCGTGGAGCTATCTGGTACCACGTTTACATGTGTTATTGAATCAGTTCACGAATTCGAAAAAACGTTGTCGATGTAATGTATTTCGTTTCATTTCGTATCTCATCAACATGGGACTTAAACAGTTGGAGTCAAAATCAAAACAAAATGCAGATGTTAATGGGATGCAGCCAATGTGAAAAGTTCAATTATTAAAAAAATGCAATTGTATGCGTTCTTTGCCGATTTGTGTGTGTGTGTGTGTGTGTGTGTGTGTGTGTAGAAATTGAGTTGCCGGAGAACTGGACAGTAAAGCACGAAGGAAAACCAGCTAATGCGAAGGTTCGACTCAATCACACGGACCAGGAGTATGGAGAAGTTAAAGCTAAATTTTTAAAAGACGGTTTACAACCAAAGATCATAATCAATGTAAGCAATATTTTATATATATGTGGACATTATAGACATGTTAACTAAACGGATTTCGTACCATAAAATGAAGGAGGTTTTTGTCACCAATTTTCCAACCGTATTGTTATGCGTCATGCTTTCTTATCCGCACTAGTTCTCGACAGCAGCTGACTAACATTTTACGAATTTTCGTAAGAAGAAACATAACTAAGTTCATACATAAATGACGTTCCGCTTTATGGTAACATATCCGCTTTTATTAGTGTATACACCTCTGCCTCTAGTAGCCTTATTCCAATATAACTACTGGAAACGTAATTACTAAGAGGAAAAGTGCATAATTCAGTTAATTGTTTTTTTTCCTCATGTATGGAACTATAAATATAAGTTTCATAAAGCTTTTCAGCTAAAAAAAATCCTGTTTGTCTGGGCTATTTCTCGAATTTCTAGCCATCTGCCAAATGTAAATGACTAAATGACTAGAACACTATTACTATTATTAAGTAAAAAATATCGGTAACTATTTAGCTCTTTAATAGTGGTGCAATTATTGGGCTTATATATTAAGTCGTCATTTTCATTTGTATATTTTTCCATGGCAAAGACAACCCACCAGTTTACAGACATCGAGTGTTTTGGCAGTTTTGAAACATCCAAGGTTGCTCCCAAATCTCCGTTTATACAAGTCCTATTAAACTTAAAACGTGTTTAATGCTTGAAATTGGTTTTCAACATTACCAATTGTACATAAGTTAAATGATAAAAAGTAACCAAATGATAGGCTATAGATGTTGGGTCAATCTTTAAAGTGTTAAAAGTGCATTTGTTGAAAACAACAGCTTTACATGATTCTTACAAATACTTGTTTGCATTCAAATGTTTTACATCTGTCCTTCTGATTGTTGCGATTGCGTACACATAGAATATCTGAAGATCGATATGCCGATATGAATCTTATTATCAACGAGATCGGTATCATTGTTTTTCCTCGACTACGCATTTCATATCGTTCAGTACATTATGTCTTTTAATAATAGCATCACTTAAGTGATAACTTGGTGTAGGTAGGGTTGAAAGATGTAAATTTTCTTTTGTTTAAATCTCCAAGGTGTTGACAAGGTTCAGTTAAAGTCAAACTTGGTTAGGCAGCTACGCCCAAAATAATTATACCATTCGGTCCTTCATGTATGGCAAATAGAAGTGGTTGTCGAACTGTAAGAAACCCCAAAAACATTATCAGGAAAAATGTTACCATCCGCATTTTAAGGCATGTGACTAATAAATTAAAGGTCGCAAGGCAAAACAAACAACACGAAATCAAACAAAACACTGACTAAAGCTGGAGTCACCGTCATAAAACGGTTAATGACACAATGCTTAGAATCACAATGCTTTAAACCAATTTTAACGTGCACACGCGTGTTTGAAAAGTTAGATATCAATCAAAGATCCTTTTGATCAAGGTTCATCAAATCATAACATAAGAGTTTTTAAAACTTAGTGTGAATTCTTCACCACAATGTCGATGCAAGATCGGATAATATCACTCATTGAAACACAATTTACGTCGTTAACGTATTAATTATATTTATGTATTATGCACATGTATATTGCGATTGTTTGTCCGAACAGGCTTTGATTCTGCATTTTCAGTTTAAATTCCTTCTTCGATTGAAATATGGTTTAAATATGCTGGTTTCGTAGCCATTGAATCCTAGTAACAGTCTTAACGTTCTTTAAGAACGTTAGATATTCGTTTGCAATAATGGGTCGAAATGTATTGTCATCTCTCCTGTTATTCGAGTTATTTGGCTATCTTTTAGAGAGGCCAGAGAATTGCTTTAAGGTTTCATATAACAATTCTGATCACCTTGAACATTTCAAGCATGCAGACCTAGTGACAATCGTGTGAAGGCATATTACTTCATTAAGTTCTACGTGTAACCGTAACAGTATCAAACACAATCTTCCTGAATTAAAACAAATGAACTGTATTGTTAAAATAGACGTCCTCTTTTAGATATATCGGTTGGAGAACAGGTACATGTGGATGACATATCAAGCTAAGAAGCAACACATTGAGTCACAAAATCCGAGGGGAGTACAGAATTAGAGGATACTGTGGCATGGTACTGACAGCGGGACAGAAGATCTGATCGTTAAAGATGGATATAACCGCAGATTCTGTGGCGTAAATGGTAATCATGTCGTATTTTGAATTAATTGAAAATAAAAACATGATACCAACAAAAGGAGTTCAATTGCGAAAAAGTTTTAGTTTAAAAAAACGATTTACTTATTTATTAAATTATGTATTTATTTCAGCGACCCGGAATCTGAAATACCTTAGTTACGATCGTTTTATTTATTGTTAATATTTAACATGGGTATTTTATTTTTAATTATATATGTCATGTCATAGCTCGCGCGTTATTAAAATGTCGCAATTTGATCATTTCAACAGGAACGGCATATGGAGAGGGAGCTTATTTTGCTACGACCTCAAAATACACAAACGGCTATGCCAGACCTGACGCATATGGAATCTGTAGAATGTTTCTTAATAAGGTGTTGAAAGGCGAATACGAACAAGGAAAGAGCCAAATGAGCTGCCTTTCCGAGAAGACTAATGTCAAAGGTATGCCAGTTTTGTTCGACAGTGCGGTGGACAATGTTAATAAACCTTCAATATTCATTATCTTCCATGACTCGCAGGTCTACGCACAATATCATGTAGAATACAAGTAGAATCGCGTCTGAACTCATGACGTTTTGCCTCATGACTATCTGTTTCAAATTCACCAAAATGTATGTGCGATTAATTTTTTTTCAAGTTTACCTGTTTAAGTGAATAACCGTGAGCCTTCTGTGTATAAACCTGGGCTCATACATAAATAGATTTCACTGTTGCGTACCTAAGTTGCATTGTATGTGGGTTATTTTGTGCAAGAAAGTGTACTTTTAAACGTACTGAACAATGTAACCTAATTAATTTTCTTTTTATGCTTCCGGATCGAATGATCGCGGGTATATTGTTTTTGACCTTTCTGTCTGTCATTGTATCTGCGTGCCTATGTGTCTGTCACGAAACTTTAACATTGGTCATAACTTTTGCAATATTGAAGAAACAACTTGATATTTGGCATGCATGTGTATCTCATGGAGCTGCACATTTTGAGTGGTGAAAGGTCAAGGTCCTTCTTCAAAGTCAAAGGTCAAATACTGTGAAACCATTTATTTTCGACAGCACAAAATTTCGTCATTTTTATAAAAATGACGATTTCGTCAGCACTTAAATTCGCCGATTTCTGATTTTGAATTTTAAAAAAATGCGACAGTCAATATCCGATTTGTGTGTAATACATATTCGCGATCAATCGCAGTTGCAAAAAATCGTGGTACGAATGTGGGAACACACTTGAGAATCACTGCAGGAGGTGGGGCCTGTTTGTCACATGCCAATAAACTAGTCTTTTGTTATCAAGGGACAGTAATGGACCCTCTTAATGTATGCCATTCACACGTTCATTGTTATGATTAGCGGACAAGTGGGATCGAATAACCGTTAACGAGTGTTTTTAACAACGAAGCCAATTGCCAATAAGTCTTATTCTATTATTATAATTGCCATACTGATAACAATCGTACCTTTATCGGCACCAATTAGGGAAGGTGCGAACAATATGGGTAATAACTAGTGTTAGGAAATTATTTTGTCACTTTTCAATAAAGTTTCAAGTGTACATTTTTGATAATTTTAAGAACAGTAATTGGTCTCAAATGTCACTTTTTACCCTGATATCAACATTAAAATTTTAAACTCTGTGTGTTTGTTCTTAAAAAGTAAACTACCGGTATATAAATCAATAATGTCAATAATTTAAACATAAATAAATTGATACATATAAAATAGTAATAAGTGTGGTTAAACGCAAACAATCAAACAACAAACAGCAATTAAAATTTTCTTTATTAATTTGTGATAAATACGCATGTTGATCACACATCGTCATCTTTTCAGTTGGTTTATTGTCTTTCATCGGCATTCGCTGCGTGATGGCTAATATGCAACACCCCTGAAAAACACAATGCACCTAATGGGTAATAAAGTTATAATCAATTAGCGCTAGTTCATTACCATTCTACATAAACGAAGTCAACGCATTCGATACAGCTGTACTGCACACGCGTTTTAAAGAAGTGTAACTTGTCAGTTAAGTACCTTGAGTCTACATCCCTTTGTGTCAAAACCGGATTAATCTTGATTACGAAACAGCAGTGAATGTGTGCATGGATTATGTTGGAATTTAATGCCTCATGTCTACGGTAAAGTTTTAAAATATTGTTCAACTTAGTGTTTGTTTTTGTTCAAACATAGAGCATGATTGTTCGTTAGGATCTTAAATTCGCTGATCCTTCGACTGACGAAATTTATGAAAATTAATGCCTGACGATTAATAATGGTTTCACAGGTAGATGGCTTCAAAGCGGCGCAGTAGGGGGCATTGTGTTTCACAAACACCGCTCTTGTTTGAATAAGCATTAAGGAACGTTTTACAACTACGCTTGTAAAGTTATTGTGTTCTTCACCTGATATCATTAGCATACAATTTGAACCATTTAAGAGTAGAATAACAAACTGTAATCGGCAATTGAATCCAATTTGGTTACATTGTGTGCGTGCATACAAAATTATATTATTATATTACACAGTTCTTAAAAATGCATTTATTGTAGTAATTACAGGTGGTACAGTTTCTTTCCTTGTATTGTATGTACTTCGCTTGTAAATATCAAATATTTAATCTTAATGTTTTTGGTTAAATAGCACAAACTTGAGTTTAATTTATTGCGTTACGAGAAAATATTTAAGCCAGGTACAGACATCGCGAAACGAATCAGACTGTCCGACATTTTTGTAACCGATTGAAAAGGTCCGACAGACCCTGAACACTTGATATACATTTAACCTAAAATAAATAGTACTGCAGACAGTAAGTGTCTCACTACAAATCTTGTTGTCTGACATACTTTTAGCATAATGTTGAAAGGTGCCAACAACACGTATGTTAAGCTTAGATTAACTTTCGCGATGTCTGCGGATACAATAATTTATATATTCGAGTATTGATTAATGCCGGATACAGTGTCATTGAATATACGTGATTATTTAAGGCGTGTTGATACATAGGCATTATGACAAGACTGCGATATTATGTTTGTTAAAAAAAATGTAAATGTTAAGCAATTGGACCAAACATGCTTGTAAAAGCAAGATTCGATGTGTATGTTATGTCAATTTAATTATTTAATGATTATATCATGACGGATACAAATCTATGTCCTAATTACGATTGCATTATGTTCTGATACAATGGAACGCAGACATAACACATGTTTAATTCCATTCATACAATTTCATTTATAATTTATCACTTTTTATTGACGATAAGCGACTGATTAACCAATAATACGCTATGATTAACTGTGCATGACTATTATGTTCTTTTAAATTAATTGCTTTAGTTCAATAATAAGTTCAAATAATTTGTATAGACCATATGCATGTTTGGGGCATACAAACCTTCTCCAAACCTCAAAGATTGATGTGAACCTAGTCAACAGGCCTTGTTTCACATTCAATAATTGATTGAAGATTGTACAATGGCGTAATCGAATATCTGTAAAATATCATGATACTTCAAAGGGATGACAAATTGGCCTTTCGGATGACAATTGTGGGGATTTAAACCTTTAATCTGTAAAGAACAAATACAACGTTTTGCCTGTAAAAGATACGCATATAAATTTGTAAGAACACCCTGCCTTCAAGCTCCTGGATTATTTCCTGTTTTTTATCAAAGCATAAATAACATATGTCAAATATTGGTAAAAGATATTTAATATGCCACAATCTACATAGTTACGTAAAAAATGCTAACATTACTTGCGAGATACAAATTATCATGTAGCAGTAAATGGGGCAATTGACATCAAACTGTTTTTTATTCAATATGGATTTGTTTACATGTAAAATAACTACTGTGCAGAGCAAAAAACTATTACAATTTCAAAAGATTATCTCCCAAGTACATTCAAGCGGGGAGGGCAACTTAAGACAATTAATGGGAACTAAATAAATACATTCAAGGCAAAACAAGTCATGGTCACGAAATATACCTTGCTGTTTTAAACATATGAAAAGTACAGACATTTTTACTCTCAATTTAGATCTTCTCACCTTGATCTCTGTATTGCGAGACGTTGGATTTGTAATATTAAATTTGACCACATAGCTTGCAGAATTTGTAATATACAACAATCGAAACGCAATTTACTTTCACGCTTGTATACCCTAGGATTTGTATTCATAAGTATCATTTATTATCGAAAAATTATAAATCATCCATATCAAAATGAAATTTTATATTTTGAGAACTGGCAATAAAGAATCTTATATGAAGTATTTAATACCATATATGTGTTTTGTTGGCTACACGTAGAAAATTACTTACTTTATAGAATAAATACAATATTATTTGCTTCAACATTGACAATGTTCTAACGGAAAAAAAACTGTTTGTATCCATTTTAATAGAAAGTTAAGCAGAGCATTATCACTTTCAATTCAATATTTTCAATAGTTATTCAACTTTAAGTAAAGAAAGCATGGTTTATATTTGGTAACATGCTCACTACTATTGTGTGTACCTACCATGTTTACACTTTAACATATACCTGCCTGTTATGTAAGTGTATTATTTACACGGCTGTATGTTTTAGCGTTGGTTACATGCTAACTACTACTGTATCAAAATACCATGTTTATACTTAGACATAGTCATTAATATGTTGTTTTCACATGCTCACAAATATTGCTTTTGTATAAAACATTTGTACAGCGTGTCATGGGTCAGGGGCCAGTATATCACATTCAACCGTCATAATTCATTGCCTTAGATCATTAAAATGATAGACATGATGATTGTATACCAAAATCGACGAATTGCAATTATTATGACTAATACATCATGCAAAGATGGTTGTAGATATTATGATTGCATAATGCCTGTGATGTAAAACTATTACTGGAATATCTAGTCGAGAATTAGTCGAGAAACAACCATGCAAACAGTTCATATAAAATGGTATATAAAAACAGTACAATATAAATTCAAGAAGATATCGTTAACTGTCATTGTTGGTTGTGGACTTTTTACTAAAAATTTTTATCTCATATTGTTCAAAGTTATGTCACAAAATAAAAAAATATGCGTGATTGTTTTTATTGATTTAATGTATTCGCACACATTTTCAGATTTTATCGGTTTCTTTCGGTATATTACAAAACAGTGGCCACCAACGGTTCAAACTCAAATAGTCAAAAAAGTCAAAACAAAAAAAAAGAAGAAATAAATATCGTCCATGAACGATAAAAGTTAATTTTGTTTATTCTAAATAAAGATTTAAGTGTACTTTTGGCGTTCAATACTTTCAATGAAAAACAAAATGATCAGTAATTTTATAATAAATTCTAAATTTCTAAACATTTCATGTAAATGGCATATTTCAAGTTAAATTGAATCGCTGAAGAAATGTTCAATAAGTTCTCTCCACAAACTTTAAACATTTTATGCGACAAACCAACAAACTTACCAACCAATGATCGATGGACAACGTGACTCCAATTTACCCCTTTCAAACTTTGACTGCTAATATATAATATTGGGCGAATGCTGCTGTATAAATTATGTTTTATTTCGATCACTGGATATGGGTGAATATTTTATTAGGTTCCATTTACTGTCCATATTCAATAATTATCTAAATGGTAGACATTAACAGAGATAAGTTTCATAATTACAATATTAAATAATATGTAAACAATATTAGATAAGAGTTCTTAGCAGATCACATGCTTAAAGCAGTTTTATGCTTTGTGGAAGCAACTAACCCCCATGTATTTTAGTAACGGTGTGTTGTCCAAATTCTTAAAGGGTAATTTTCTTGATTGTTTTATAAAAGAATGTCAAACGAAAATTTAAAAAACCCAACCATATGGAGCTAAATATAGTTAAACTTAACTTAATAACAGTTACATTTAGTAGCTTTATATGCAGACTATTTATAAATGGTCAGTTATGGCTCTGTCCGTAATTTTTCAAGTCGATACCGTTACGAAGAAAATTTCATCTACCGCACGGGAATGATACGGGGATACAACTTTTTCTGAAAAGTAAACATTATATCAACCTTTTACGTCATAATTAAGCAATGAACAGAGCACGAAAAATGTGAAAATCATCAAAAAGTAAGTAAAATATTGAACGTACTTTTATTCAGTGTCAACACCGTTCTTCCATTTTCTTTGCTATTTCCACTTCCTGTTCTTTTATGATTTTCAAATATTATGTTTTCTTAGATGCCACAAAATAATATGTGCGTAATGTGTTTTTGAGACAAGTAGCATGCTGTTTGTGGATGATCAAATGCCTGAATGTCATCACCGTTACAGTCCACAACGTTACGCTGAATGAGTAACGGTGATGACAACATTGTAACGGAGTGCACAAATATATACACACATTATGGTGTGAATAAACTTCGTTTTCATATCGCCGATTGTTTTTCAAACATTATCGCAAATTTTACATGGAATTTATCAGACAAAAATGGAGAATTAATACAATTGGAATCAGTTCTGTCAGAATTCCCGAATGTCATCACCGTTACGTTCCACACCGTTACGCTGAATGAGAAAACGGTGTTGACAACATCGTAACGGTGTGGAGAAATTTATACAAACAATATGATGCGAATAAAGTTCGTATTCATATGGCCGATTGTCTTTCAAACAACATCACAAATTTTACATGGAACTTATCTGACATACTTTCTAGTAAAAAACCCGATGTGAATAAACAAGAATATTAAATTATAAGATAATCTGTCCACACCGTTACAAATGTGACAAAACCGTTACGCCGCATAAAAAGAAGACTTTTATATACATTAAGATTCAACAAAAACTGCAAACGTGTTTTAACATCATAAAAACTTCAAAAAGGTGTCCAATGAAAGAAGAATTTAGTATATAAACATGTACCCAAACATTTGATAGAAATTCTTAAAGTTGTAAAACGTAATTAAAATGTGTATTTACACCGTTACGCACTTAATGTTCTGATAAAGTCACTGACGATTTGGAATTAATGTAATAGCCACTCATGATCACTTTATACAATGAAACAACGCCAAAAAATTCATTTAAATTAAGTTGAAATAAAATAATATTTTCACACAAGTATTTATGTCCGTAACGGTGTTCTCTTCAGAGCTTTTGACGTGCGTTAAATAAGCCTTCATAATCGCGATCTGGGTCACATATTAAGGTCGTGCCCAGCTTAGGTTGACGTCCGTCTGACATGTACCTAACTGATAAACGGTCTGTCGACACTGCTTTACTTATTGTGTTTTTGAATATTTTTTTATTAAGAATGGAACCTAATCAAATATTTACCCTTATACATTTCCCTTTTTCTAATCGTTACACCGGAGTTGTTACATTTTCTTGTTCATTTTGCAAATTTAACACAACGAATATTCAAGTTTTCAAACTATTATATAATCAGAAACGTATCCATCAATATAAAGTGATGAATAAGAACAAACTCACTGACGTTAACAACAAAAAAATAAATAATAGTTGGATACTCCGTTAGACATAAAATGAAGTTCAAAGGGGTCGTTCTTAACGGAGGCGTTTAATACGGCGTCGTTTTGACATGCTTCTTGTGAATTCATGAATTTATATATGCACAATTATGTATATTAATTAAAAATCTTGTTAGTTAGTACACACATGTAATTATAATTTGTATTGAATTACTGGTCTTTTATGATTTGAGAAAAGGGCATGGCCTTCCACTTTGCGGGGTAAAGTATCGGCAAAACTGCAATTAGGATTATTGTATCCTTCCGCGGACTATATCGTAGTGAATGCATATTTGATAAGTGTGCTTTCGCATCCGTATACAGATTACAATAATGCAGTGCAATATAGTTACGCCACGATATACATGTAAACATTTCTTAGGTTATTTAAATTGAATATATTGTGTCATAATAAGGTGGATTTCAGTCAAAAGAATTGCATTTCTGTCAGTCGGTATTGGGAAGATATATGGCAAATATAATGCACAGAATCTAAAAATATGCAGAAATACGCAAAAGCATGGCGGCAATATATTTGTATTCTTTTGACACCAAAACATCGAGTAATTCGTTGCTGAAATAGTTGCTGAGAAAAACAATGTTTACGAAACGTACTTACAGACCTATTTAAACATCATTACTTCTAAACAAAGCATTAAAGCGGGACGTTACATTTAACAAACCTCGTTAGTTTATAAATCAATTCATTGAATTCGGACATCATGCGTAAATGCATTATCACATATACACATGACTTATATTCAGTAGTTTGCATCTTTTAACATGGCAATAAATAATTGAACCTAGAAAAAAAACTTACATATCGGGTCTATTTCAAAGATTTGTAAAATAGTCTATGAAAACAGGTTCAAGATACAAAATAATGTCATTATAAATATCAGATCACATGATACAGGATATTAAACTAATCAAAACACATTTCCGTTCTTTTTACCATCAACGTTTTCACATAATTACTTTATTTTGTTAGTTCTACTGTTCTTTCACACTTTCCACTTGTGGCTTGTAAGCACAAGAACATAAGAAGCAAAATCATGAGGCGAGGATGTGTGATTTTTTTATGCGATATTGCAAAACAAAAAACATAATCTCATGTTTGAAATCGCGCTACATTAACGTAACTGCCCTTGCATAAATCATCAAATAATATTGACCCTGAGGTGCTCACCTGAGACCTTAAGGAACTATACAACTAGCAATGTGACTTCTACACTGTTTAACAAGGTTCACTATAGCCTTATCATGAAAACTGCCCCACCTTCTGGTGATAATGGTTGTCAACGGACTACAACCATTTTTTAACTAGGCCAATATATTAGCACACAATTTATATTTTGACCAAGTTTCAGGTAGATTAGATTTTAAACAAGCTCTTTTCTTTGATTTTAACCTCATGACCCATTTTCAAACTCAACCCAGATATCATTAGGTCAAATGTTCTTACCAAGTTTCATGAAATTGGATTAAAAATGTGACAACTAGAGTGTTAAACAGGTTTCACTATAGACATATTACAAAAACTGCCCCCACCCATGGTGGCCGTGTTTTTAAACGGACCGGAACCATTTCGAATAGGGCTCATATACCATAAGAACAAGTTTTCTGACCAAGTTTCAATATTTGTGATTTGAAACGTTTCTTCAACACAGGACAATAAAACACTTAATTACATTTAAAATTAAATTTTGAATGGACAGACAACGCAATGTAAAAAGGTCCATCGTCATGCTTCATAAACCAAATCAACGAATAAAATGCATAAGCCATTATGCCCCTGAAATGTTCACCTTAGTTTGAGGTATACCAAAGGTCGAAACTTTTCAAATGACGCAGTATTCAGACCGACATGACCCACATTCAGACTTTGCTTAAGAATAATCAAAAATAACATTCAGACCAAGTTTTATTAAGATTGAGTCATAAATTTGGCTTAAAATGGAAACACGATTTTTCTAAGTTTTAACCTGGATACTTAGTTTTTGGACACACATGACCTGGAATCAAACTCAGCTTAGATGTTGTTAAAAAAATTCTGACGAATATTCGTCGAGATTGAGTCATAAATAGTCTTCTGACATGGTTACATTTTTTCTAAGATTTGTCAAGAGTAACATATTCTGACAATTTAAATCAAGATTGAGTCATATATGTAGTTTCTATGTTAATAACAATGTTATTTAACTGTTGACATGGTGACCTAGTTTTTTTGGAAGCGTGTGACTCAGATTTGTAGTCAGTCTAGATATTGTCAAGATATTCATTCTGAAGTGTTATTAACATTAAAGCATACATTTGGGATCTACAGTGATACTATTAATCTGGTGACCTAGTTTTAAACATATGTGACCCAAATTTATTTTCGACCAAGTTATATTCAAAATAAACATTTGGGAAAAATTTAATCAAGTAATAAAAATAGAGAATAATTTAATATCGTAATAAATGTGGCCCCTGGAGGGATAATTAAGTTGTTCTTAGATTTGACCTGGTGACCTTGATTTAGGAAGCACGTGACCAAGATTCAAACTGCAGCCTAAATATTAATATTCTGAAAAAGTTTCATCAAGATCGTGCCATAAATAAGGCCTCATAAAAATGATTTCAAGACTTGCCTCTGTTTCGACCTGGTGATCTAGATTTTGACATACATGGCCCAGAATGGAACTCAGCCAAGATAGTTTGACGATAAACGTTCTGCGCAAGTATTATCACCCGCGGAAAACCGATATGATGTAAAAAGTTGGACGTGATTGGAAAAGTTTCCGATAATTTTTTCTGAATTCGGTAGGGTAAGTAAATCCAATTCTATAATTGTTTAAAGGCATTTTTGAATTAAAATATCTTTTGGTATATGCAAAGGAGGTTTTATCATTAATGTTAGAAAATTCCTGGTTATTATTATTCAGGATTTATTTAAATGTGGCTATTTGAAGTCGACGATGCAGGGATTTGTCCACTATTTAGCACTTTATTTACAAATTTAAAGGTATGCCAGTGAAAGTTTCACCGAAAATGATATCAACCAATGTCCCCGAGTAACATATCCGCCAGGGTTTCTTTAAACAATTCGTATTGGTGGAGAAATTGGACTTTACATTCAACATGTTGAAGAAAGAATGATATGACCCGGTGCAGTACCAAAGATGTCAAGATATGACAGGAGTGCAGTTCATTTATAAACTTAAAACAGCTTGTAAATTCGTGTCTCAGCCATGACGTTGCAATACATTGATGGATTTTTTTTAATAAATTGGTACAAATGTAAACCATCAAGAGACATTGTGTCACATGTTACACGCGTCTTCCTACCTCAAAGGTCAGCGGCACAGAGGTGCAAATTCAAATATTATGCTATAAAACATCTTTCCTCATTGTAACGTTGTCATTCAACATTCAATTTTAAAATAACTTACCACAAATGGCCACCATCAAGAGACGGCGTGTAGCCTGTAACACGTCCCCTTACCTCAACGGTCAAAATAAACTTAGAGGTACAAAGTCATATTTGGCCATAAAACGATGACATGCCATGTGTTACAACCGCCTCTGTACTTAAAAGTGCAAGGGTCTCACTTTGCAATAAGACAGCTAGTATGGACTGAAGCTTTGGCATTTATTATGCTATTTTCAAATAACTTGCCACAAATGAATAACGTGGGTTGGTCGTCATTTGTAAAACAAGTCTCTGTTCCTTAGATGTCAATGTCACACATATAGGTCAAATATAAAATGTGTCCACAGCTTTGAAGATAGTCAGAAAAATGCACAACTTTTTTAACTATTTTATTGGCATTTATCAAACATACCATCTTCAAATGCTCAACTAACGGCATTTAATATACACACCAAATAACAAGTAAACAGCACAAATATTTTTCATTTTTTATTACTTTTTTTTACATTTGTATTTACATTTTCATCCCGCACTCTTGTGAAAAACCATATCGTGATTTGAGATCTGTCTTCTCAGAAGTCTTAAAGGTTTCTGACGTTATAAAACTCCTGCCAGCAGTTCATAGGCACTGCCTGTACAATTGTGCGAAATCTTCCTCCATTTCACATTCGAAACATGTACAATAAAATCTTGAATGTTCGAATATTCCTGTTCCTGGAAAATGTTTTGATTAAAAAAAAAAAATCAATTCCTTGACAATTTTCTTATCGAGTTTTAAATACATTTTTGGGGTGCAAAATTAGTTTTTATGAATACTGTCTTATGAAGATCAATCAAATCCTCAAATGTACATGAAATCTAACTTAATTTAATGAATCCAGGAGTTAAAACCGATTGATTTCACATAAGTCTACACAAAATCGAACTAAATTCACAAAGCCTATTGCAACAAGATAATGGATGGCATCCAATGGAAATCAATACGGACTGTTCTGCAATCCTTTAATCTATGGAACAGAATTTAAAATGTAAAGAAATAAGCAATTAACATGTGGTAATAAACTAAAATATATATAAAACATACATATAACTTGGGGATGGCATGGGTAATAGAAATCTTTATATCACAAACGTAATAATAAAATCACACAAGATGCGGCTAATAGCACTGTAATATGAAATTATAAAACAAGAAAAAAACTCTTATGAAATTGAGAAGTGTTTTTGTTTGAATAGAACTGCCCATCAATTAAGTGTTTCATAATAAAACACATATAATAGGATTGTAAATTGTTAATTGTTTTAATACAAACCAACTGTGATTAATAATTTTAAACAAATATACAGCATATATGCCTTAAAATGGCATCATCAAGTCTGTTATAGGAATCTATAATTTACAGGGTACACAAATACAAATATATTTTATCAATTACTGCTACATATACCAAGCAATCTGTTTTTATCAAACTATTAAACTGTAGATCCAGATAGTCAATTTAGTCGACTAAGTATTTCACAACCCTTCCTATTACGTGTGTTCTGTGGACCAACAACATTTATAAACAGATACCAAAAATGAAATTAATGGATATGTATTTATTTATTTTTATCAAATACCAAGTAAAAAACGTGTTCACATAAATTTGATTCCTTGTAGAAAAATCCTCGCTATTAGTGGCTAAGAGTACTTCTAATATTTTTGTTACAATATAAATACAGCTTTCATACTATTATTAATTAAACTTTTTTTTATAAATATTTTCATTTTTCACTTACAAGAAATATATCTAACAACACCTTATGTATACAAGCATGAATTCAAGTCCATCCAACAATATCTTTCACCTATCAATGTAACACCAGTAGCTACCCCCTACATACACACTCTTCTCACACAAATGTACAATTTTCCGGACTTGAAATCATATGTACTATAACAGTACAATACATATTAGTGCTAGTAAAGAAATAGTCAAACTGCCTTTATATGTGCAATTAAAATAAAATTAATTAGAATTAACATTACCAAGCTGTTTAACACGCTATTTATTCTATTTCTCAATTGATTAACAATACACATACATATGTATATTCTAATATAATTATGGCTACAACCATTTAATATAGAAACAACTGTACAACCACTGTATGTTTGAATTTTCAAAGAAATTTGTTTAAAAGAAATCTAGAATATTCAAGACAGATGCTAGTCTAAGAACACAACTTAATTTTGCTTACACCAAAATATATGCAGTTGTATATTCAAACCAAATGCCTCTTGCTTCATTTTTAGCAGCTTATTACTGAATACAGTGCAGACTATCATGAAGGCAAATGACAATTATTATAGGACAGAACTTCATAATAAATGTCATTCGTCCTAATGTAGTTTTTCTAACAAAAGCGAAAGAGAAGAAACTACATTATAGATTAATTATAATAAGTCAGTGAGTTACAGCAATACAGTTGTACCTTCTAAAATAGGATCCTAAAAGATACAGCATTTTGCTTCTAAAAATAATCCTTATCACAGAATCTATGCTAAAAAGTGCTATCTAGGACTTCAGTTAATAATAATAACCACAATATAAACAGATTCGGTTTCAAATAGTTCACAATCATAGACATGGGAATCATGTTCTGCCAAAATTTAGAGAGATCTTTCGCCAAAACCTCTCTTCGACATTGGCTATTCTGCGTTTATCTTTTGCACTTGTATGCAAACAATACTCCTCACTTCACCCACAGATCACCTGTTAGGAATTTTTGCATTCGAAACTTTTTTTAATTTAACCAATTAATAAAAATTATCATGCATTTACAAGGTCATTTCGAACCAGGGAAATAGATCAATGCATTTTACAACATACAATTATACAATAATTATTTGGACAGAAAAAAATGAAAAGTACAAAAAATAAATTTCTCTCCTCCTGAATGTGTTCCGTATTCACGGAGTTGAAACTTGCATTCACATGTACAATCAATTACTAATAAGACCAAATGTAAAAAAGCTACAAATAAATTGTATACAAATTGAGCGAAATCTTCCTCAAATAGCATAGCTGGTAAAAATATATTACAGAACTATCAAATAGTATGTTAAAAATGTAAGCCATTCAAAAATATTTATTATCCAGGTATTGGCAGTATTTTTGTAGCTTTTGAATTTCTCTGTACCTCTTACTTTCAAAACTCATTTGAAATAAACTCTTACCTAGAATTAGCAGTTTAAATTCTTAGTGCTATTTCCCCCAAAACCCCAAACAGCCAATTAAAAAACGAAGAATGTTATGAGTGTAATTTTAAGCGATAAGCTAGCGTTATTACGTACACATTTTTAGTGCGGTTGCCTAATATTATGCCCCACACAAGATCAATCTGTTATCACATACAGATATTTAGTGCCGTTGCCTAATATACCCCACACAAGGTCAACCACCAGAAGTGGCATATAAGAGACTGTACATGTGAGATTCAAGTTTCCATGGAATGATATGACAATCAACAACTGAGTAAGGTGAACCGTCGAAAAAAATAGTAGCTGTCGTAGAAAAATAGATTTGCTCTTGTATTACACAACATCAACATGATTAACAACATTTAGCTATAAATATGCATAGTGATATTAAAAATAATAAAAATAAATATTGCTAAACCATACAAAAAATTCAATCAATTCACATGGCATAATTAATAAAGCTTGTTATCACCGTGGCATCTTCAGACAGTTAGTTTCATTAAAGTCAAAATCATTAAGTTGAATAAACAGCAGATTTTGACGGACCTTATTTGAATGTTCAAAAGGCACACAAATGTAAAACTCTTTGTGAACATACTCTTCAGACTAAAAATATCTGTCAAAGAAAACAC
The DNA here is from genome assembly GCF_020536995.1 of Dreissena polymorpha. Taxonomy (NCBI): domain Eukaryota; kingdom Metazoa; phylum Mollusca; class Bivalvia; order Myida; family Dreissenidae; genus Dreissena; species Dreissena polymorpha. Next base: position 31,859,153 of record NC_068360.1, on the reverse strand, counting down.
AACAAAATAAAACATCAAGTATGGCAACAGTTAAATATGCATAGAAAAAGGCTTACAAAATATATGAAATTCTCTGCCACCAGTATTCAAACTGACAATAAAGTAGAAATTTGTAGACTGAGAAATTGACCAAAATATTGAAAAATGTTTTGTCTTTATTGATAGCAATTGTTGATCAGTGCTTATTTTGTTATCATTATGCTATTCTAAACACACTTTTGAGACTCATAAGCAATATTTACATTATAAAACAAAAGTGGTTTGCATTCAATTTGACCAATATTTCCCTATACAGTTTCTCAGGCTACATATTTCTACAGCACAGGCTGTACAATATACTCTTTACTATGATACACAATTATGCTTCAGTAATAATGCACAAACACAGACTACATCACTGCGGACAAACAGTCACAGTTGCTGACACTGACTGTGTGAGGATAAAATGGTCACAGTTGCTGGCACTGACTGTGTGAGGACAAACAGTCACAGTTGCTGGCACTGACTGTGTGAGAACAAACGGTCACAGTTGCTGGCACTGACTGTGAGAGGACAAACGGTCACAGTTGCTGGCACTGACTGTGTGAGGACAAACAACAAACGGTCACAGTTGCTGGCACTGACTGTGTGTGTGTCTATGTATTTCGAAGTTTTAAGGTCCTAGGGGTGCTAGGGGCTGAATTTACGTAAGGACCCGAGCCATTGACTGTTATTTTACAGAAAACATGTATATTGCTAAGAATATCAGGGCTCCCACCTACTCAAAATTGTCTTCACCAAAATTTACAGTGTAATGCAGAAATTCAACAAAACGTAGTAGCCAAATGGAGAGTTCTTAAGCTTAATTTGCTCATTTGAAGCCGATGGCTAATTTGGCAAACAGCTGGGTAAGCCTTGCATATATATGCAATTTTTTAATTGGTTTTTTTCTTGTACTTGCTTGAGTCTCAGTAACAAATAGATAAATACCTTTATGAGCAGTTTTATTTGATTTTACTTAAAACCTCATTAGCCGATGTTATTTAGTTTTTGTATTGCTCAATAACATCAAACATATACTATGGAAAAATGTAATAACAAGAAATGTACCTAGTGGCTTGTTTTAGAGGCCTTTAAATCCAAGTTTTCAATGTCTTAATTTTTTCAAATAAATACATTCTGACAGCCAAATAGGACTATTTCAGCTAACACAAGTCCACAATAGTCACATTTCAATGAGAGAAATTACAAACCTGCACTGTGACCAGCTGTCCTCAAATTTAAGCTTAAAACATACATATAGGAAAAATTTACAAATAAAAACCAAAGAAAGGAAACAATGTAATGGTTTAAATGTTGATAAAAAATACATCACGGCTATTACATCATCTTTCAAAGGTAGAAAGACAGTCAAAAATGAGCTAACTTGTAAGATAAAAGCAGGAAATATACAGTGATAAATATGTTACCGATGGAATACAATCCTTTTGGGTACAACAGGTAATATAAAATAGGTGACAAACACAACATTTTGTGCTCAACCTTCTATGCAAAAAATCACTTACTAGTTTACCACAAAATTTGTACAACTCAGTTATAAAAATACAGATATAGGGAAAGTGCAAACGAAATAAACACAATCAATTAAAAAATATGTTACTTATACTTAAAAAATTACACCTGTTTGCATAGAAAAAGGGCTTATGAATGAAAATACAACAGTTCTCTAAAACAAACCACTGACACCAACACTACAATTAAAAGGACTGAGTGCAGAACAATATTATCTGTTAACCCATTTATGCCTAGCGTCTACAAAAAAAGGCATAGGCAAACAGCGTAGACCCAGATGAGACGCCGCATAATGTGGCCTCTCATCAGGGTCTACGCTGTTTGCTTAAAAGAATTTCTGTGAGAAATATTCTAAAAATAGAAATAAATATACCAGACATCTCTAATTTTGGAAAAAAATTAATTTAGAAGGATGGGAGAGTCCACTAGGCATAAATGGGTTAATGAAATGTTAAGGAGGTGCTACTCTCAACATTGAATACATTAATTTTATAAGAAGACAGGTAAGAATCTGAACAATAAATCTAGCAAGAAACTGTCAGACAAACAATGCACATCAATAAAAAAAACACAACTAATATCACTATATTTTTGTGAATAAATTTCTGTATGACATGTCATATTTATACCAACAAAATGAAATGTACATGTAGTGAAACTGATGAATATATATTACAAACATAAATGAGCCGATGGTACATCTTTGATAATCACATTACTTTTACAAATATAAATGAACTTTTTTTTTGTATTTTTTACTTTTGAAATACAAAATATAGATTATTTCTGAATCACACATTTATATATTTACGAATAATTATTAAATTGGTTTCCCTGATATATGAATGCTATAGCATGTTTCGTTTGCATTAAAGCAACCCGCCACATGCTTTACAGTGATCTCTAATTTTTCAAGCATTCAAATGTATCGTCCGAGGAGTAAATCTTTGTCACATGTGAAATTCTGACTTTCAAATTTCTGTTTTCAGCTGGGTATAGGGACGAAATGTTCACATGTTGACATCCATTGCTGGCTATGATAAAGCTTACATCTGAAGGAGAAAATTCATATGGACAGCTTACGAATTTCTCTTTTGATCCTTAAGTCCGCGAAAAAGGCAGATCGTTCGTGTCAGAAGATGCTTGAAGGCAGTTTACTTGTATTCTGACACGTTCTACCCGTTGCTTCGCCACACATTACATGCTTATCTGGTGGCTTGTTACATTGGTAATGCGAAATGAATTATGTTCGAATGTCGCTTGAACCATACCGGTTATTGACATTTTGGCCCTTTTGAACCATACCGGTTATTGACATTTTGGCCCTTGAGATTTAAATGATTACTGTCTAGAGTCCTAGTATTAAATGGGGAAACCTTTTCTTCAGTCCACGCATATTCACAAACTATATGTGCAAAATTTGCAACATTTGAAAACCTAATACAATTTCAACCCAACACTCCACTGTACATAAAACCGACTAAAAACTTCTACCGTAATCTCAAGAAATATTTCTAGGTTTCCTCACACTGTACATCGACCCTAAATCTCCAGGGGTTATGTTGCTATGATACATTTATGTATACGCTGGTTGCTAGGCAATGCACTCAGAAGTGTCAAAGGTCACAGAATGTGGTTGCTATGACAATGACCTTGACCTCACAACCAGGTCAGTAGACTGTCGTCCATCTTGTTGTTAAGGACCGTCTCGACATCATTCAGTAACTCATTGCTGATATCATCAGGCTGAAAAACACCACACTTTCAAAGCTTCACAAACAGCAGGTGGTACAGTGAAAATTGTATTTTGTTTTTTTGGGGGTGGGGGTGGGGTGGGGGTCAAATTTTGAGCCAAAATTCAGCCTCATTCCCAATCTCAAAACGTACGTATTGTTTCACAAATGACTGCCTTAAATTGCCTGTTTAAAGGTTTCCATAACAAAAAATTATTAAATTTTTTCAAAGTTATTGCAATGATCAATTCATCTCCTTATTCAGTTCTATGAGTTCAATCGACGGTCCAGCCTAAGCTAGTATAATATTAAAAACATTTGTATTCTCTATTTCAGTATTTGTAAGCCAAAAAACCACAACAACTACATTTCCCAATTTTAGTCACAACAACACTATTTCTACCGATGCAAAGGGATCTGACCCCCTTCCCATAGTGGTGAAAAACAATCCTAGGAACTACAGAAGCAGGTATTCTCCCTGGGAAAAATTAGCGCAAAAAAACGGAAAAATTCGCGTCGTGAAATCTTCCAAATGGGAATTAGAGTTTTTTTCAATTGCTTGGTATCAAAAGCAAAATTCAACTCAAATATTGATTAACATTCATTTTGGCTTGAAATGTTCAGTGTAAGTGCTCATTTTATTTGTTAACTTGCAGATAATGCACTTTTGGAACAAAAGTGATGGACTTTGCCTTTCTTTTGGGAAATTTTCAGACCGCAATTTAGAATATTGAAGTTTTTCTTCAATTGGGATAGTACCTTTTTAGGGTACTTTATAAAAGAATGGAAAAAATCGCTGCCATCACATTATGCCGGTGTCCTACCTGTAAGCTGGGCACCAGATCTTCACTGTCCATGTTGCTCTGATCCGTATCCATGGTTCCCATGTCCATGTTGTTGAAATCACCTGCCCGGTGACCTACAATAGTAAATCATACAAAACATGCGATGATTTTTATCCTCATCTTAACAGTCCACTCAAAAGACCAGTAAGCCTTGCCAAATTTAAACCATTGGGCCTTACACTCGGAAAATAGTGTTTAATACATGTGCGTAAAGTGTTGTCCCATATAAGCCTGTGCAGTCTGCACAGGCTAATCAGGGACAATACTGTCTGCTTTCATTGTATTTGTTGTTTTTAAAGTATGTCTCTTCTTTGTGAAAATCCAGTCTAGGCCTAAGGTGTTGTCCCTGGTTAGCCTGTGAAGCAATCTGAGATGACACTTTATGCACATGCATTAAAACCCTATTTCCCGAGTAAGGCTCAATTTTTTATCCTTATCTTAACAGGATCCATGCAAAAGAACAATAGACCATGCTGAATAAGAACATATTGCTTCTTTCTTTTCCAATTCTAAATGAAGCAATGCACTTATCACAAATTAACAACATTATTAAAACAGGACAAAAAAGAATTTTCATTGTTCATCAAATACAGTCAGTTAACAAATTTACACTTTTCCTAGGTTCACAGGTTTTCAAGTATTTTGGGCACACTATTGTGCCAGTAACGGACAACTGCCCTACTGTGTTCAGTGGTGGGGTAGAATGGTCACAGAATGGACAACTGCCCTACTGTGTTCAGTGGTGGGGGAGAATGGCCACAGAATGGTCAACTGCCCTACTGTGTTCAGTGGTGGGGGAGAATGGCCACAGAATGGACAACTGCCCTACTGTGTTCAGTGGTAGGGGGAGAATGGCCACAGAATGGACAACTGTCCTACTGTGTTCATTGGTAGGGAGAGAAAGGCCACAGAATGGACAACTACCCTACTGTGTTCAGTGGTAGGGAGAGAATGGCCACAGAATGGACAACTGCCCTACTGTGTTCAGTGGTAGGTAGGGAGAGAATGGCCACATAATGGACAACTGCCCTACTGTGTACAGTGATAGGGAGAGAATGGCCACAGAATGGACAACTGTCCTACTGTGTTCAGTGGTAGGGGGAGAATGGCCACAGAATGGACAACTGTCCTACTGTGTTCAGTGGTAGTGAGAGAATGGCCACAGAATGGACAACTGCCCTACTGTGTTCAGTGGTAGGGAGAGAATGGCCACAGAATGGACAACTGCCCTACTGCGTTCAGTGGTAGGTAGGGAGAGAATGGTCACAGAATGGACAACTGCCCTACTGTGTTCAGTGGTAGGGAGAGAATGGCCACAGAATGGACAACTGCCCTACTGTGTTCAGTGGTAGGGGGAGAATGGCCACAGAATGGACAACTGCCCTACTGTGTTCAGTGGTAGGTAGGGAGAGAATGGCCACAGAGTGGACAACTGCCCTACTGTGTTCAGTGGTAGGGAAAGAATGGCTAGAGAATGGACAACTGCCCTACTGTGTTCAGTGCTAGGGGGAGAATGGCCACAGAATGGACAACTGCCCTACTGTGTTAAGTGGTGGGGGAGAATGGCCACAGAATGGACAACTGCTCTACTGTGTTCAGTGGTAGGTAGGGAGAGAATGGCCACAGAATGGACAACTGCCCTACTGTGTACAGTGGTAGGGAGAGAATGGCCACAGAATGGACAACTGCCCTACTGTGTTCAGTGGTAGGGAGAGAATGGCCACAGAATGGACAACTGCCCTAAGGTGTTCAGTGGTAGGGAGAAAATGGCCACATAATGGACAACTGCCCTACTGTGTTCAGTCGTAAGGAGAAAATGGCCACAGAAAGAATTTTGATAAATCACTACACAAGCTGTATGGCAAGGCTGGGGATAAAAACCTTGATCCTCAGATTTGAATTCCAGCACTCAACAAACTGGGCTTGCCCGCTCGTAATTTTTTTCAAGTTTCCCATACAAGTCATACAGGTTTAGTAACATGTTGTGTTTTTTTTCACAAATTTGCCATGAAAATATTTCACCATGAAGACCAAGGGGAAGATTTGTCTCAAGAGAATCAATTTGTTTAAATGTGAAAAAATGCTCATCTGAAGCATTGATAAATCATTGTTATGGACAATTCTAAGTGCTGAGCAGGTACTTTCAAATACAAAGGGCCAATTTACCGTCTTGTGAAGCATCCATTTCACTAACGTTGCTCAGGAATTCCTCAGGAGTCCTCGACATGAAACTGCTCCCACTCCCCATACCACCTGCAGTAAACACACATACACATACATAATTCCGCAAGCAGTAAATAAAATAAAACAACAACAAACATGGGCATGTCATTCAACCAGGTTTTCAACTACTTATTATTTTTATTTTTATTACATGCAATCCAAAGGTGGGTTTGTATGTGAGATACTAACTCATTCAATTTCTGTGCAATACCTCCATCCAAACTAAAGTTATTGTGCAGAAACATTTTTTCTAATGGTTTTTAAAGAAACCTTGATCCAACTGGCCCTGAATGTTATCCGACACCAGGTCTGTATGAAAGCTACCAAAACACAAAAGTTAACTCTAAGTTATCATGGTTATTAAGCGGAACCATGAAGAGGAAACATGACCTTTATCTGACAAAAATGCAATCCCAAACCGAAAATCTTGTAAAGTACCTAAACACAAAATGTCAGTGCAATAACTCCAACAAAACTTAAGCATATTTTCTTTTTTTAGTAAGATTAACATTGCCCCAAATTCAATCCCAAATTAGGTCTACATGGTGCCACCTTTAAGTTACACACATTGTGTGAGCTAAACCACTATTTACCATGTAAACTAATGTATTTCAGTGGTAAAAGTTTTGTTTTATTTTCAATAACAGTGACCTCCAACTAGACCCTGCTGGCCCCTCAAAAGAATTCAAAGCTAGGTCTCTGTGCAAGCTTGTTATATCCAAAGGTTTATCAACCAAATGTTTGCTGTTTTTCATTTTTTATAAACAGTAACCTTCACCTTGACCCAAGCAGCCTTTCATAAACCCTTTACCACATAGATACGTATTTAACGCTTTATCTCTTACATACATATTTTGACACATGTGTAGTCCCTTAGAAAGTTACATTTAACAAGCAAATTTGTTGAATTGGTATCCCCCGCCAATATGCTTCTGGACACAAAAGTAATATATTTGACACTGAAAAAAGCATTTTTTCAAAATACAAAGGGCCATAACTCCGTCATTAACAGATGGTGAACAATGCCATTTGGCGTGCATCATCCTATTATCCATATATATACTCATACCAAGTTTCAATGAAATCCGCCAAAGAACTTCCAAGATATGGCTCCGGACACAAAAGTGCCGGACGGTCGGAAGGACGGACGGACAGACGGACGGACAACACCAAAACAATATCCCTCCGCCTATGGCGGGGGATAATTAAATACCTTTCTTACTACATGTACATGAGGGTTTAAAAGGCTTCATCTCCAATCCTTAGTTACCAAGCAGCAAACAGCATAAAACCTGAACAGTCAGGTGACCACCAGCATAAAACCTGAACAGTCAGATGACCACCTAACAGCATAAAACCTGAACAGACTGCAAGTTACTTGCAGGCTGTTCTGGTTTAATGCTGGTTGTAAAAGCCTTTTTCAATTCGCTTCTTATGGGGTAAAGGGTTATATCCCAAGCTAGGCCCCCATTCAAGCTTGCTTTATAAAAAGGTTCAAGATTGTTCAAATACAAACTGAAGGTATTGACCCTAAACCACCAGCCTGCCTGCTTGCGGGTCCACCAAACCTCAATCTAATAACATTCTGATTTGCTGAAAACCTGGTTTAGAACTTCACACAAAATATAAGGCATTTGAGATTGTCAATAGTTTTCTCGTTATCTAAAACATTTGAGTATTAGGTACTCTTTGCAAATAAATTACTACAGAATTATGGGTTCTTCCTTGGAAATTGAATCAAAGGAGTTCATAAAACTGTTAACCTAGCAATTCAATAATGCTTAACAAAAATCATTATGAAATAAACAATGCAAAGCAAATACCAGTAAGGCAGTTCATACAATTTTTCAGTCCACAGGCCATCACCATTTTTACTAATCTTTGACCAAATCGCTGACACACAGTGAATTTGTGAAATCACATATGCTAAACCAAATATTCTGAGCAGGCCATAGTATATACATAACTATTAGAATGGACCAGATATATTAATCACTAATGTTACTAATCTTACAGCCCATACTCCATCAGTGTGGACTACATTGTAAATCGCTAAATACTTGCTATTCATTAAGCACTATAAATAAACAAGACTATTGCCAAGCAATATATGTCCCCTACCGGCTCCAATATTGTCAGAAATTCCACATTGTCAGAATTTTTTTAACTTTTTTTATTTGTTGACATAGCAACCAAAAGTTTTGACGTAGGAACAAAATGAAATGACGTGCGTAATGTCCATATTGCCATCTATCCATGTTTCAAGTGTCATGAAAAAATATTAAGAACTTTTAAAGTTATCGCAGGATCCAGAAAACCACCATTTTCAGCAGTATTTTTAGTCTATTTGTTGCCATAGCAACCAGAATTTTTATGTAGGAACAAAATGAAATGACTTGCATAATGTCCATATTGCCATCTATCCATGTTTCAAGTTTCATGAAAAAATATTAAGAACTTTTAAAGTTATCGCAGGATCCAGAAAAGTGTGACTGACTGACGGACTGACAGACAGACAGAGCGCAAACCATAAGTCCCCTCCGGTGAAACCGGTAGGGGACAATAACCATTAGAATAGACCAGAAAGGTCAATCAGTTTAAATATTATAGTTCAGTAGTCCATAGTCAAATAGCATGGACCACATCTGTTACCAGTAATTGCTTATATTATACTTGGTATAGTGCACTCCACAGCATGGACCAGATCTGTCAATCACTTTATAATAATTCAGTCCATGGTTAAATAGTGTAGACAGCTTCTGCATTTGTTAATGTTATAATTGTTATACTGTACAGTCAAAAGTCTATTTGCATAGATCAGAGCTGCTGTCAGTTGCCTAAAAAACCGAACATATACACAGAACAGTCCGCAATCCGCACTAACCGTAAGCGGGGACCGGAAGCTCACCTAGTCCGGAGTCCGTGCTCCCCTGCCTCACATGTGGGTCGTTGGTGTTCTGCCCCAGGAAGGGGTCCCCTATCTGTGTGAGCTCACTCACGGGGTCCACCGTTTGATTCAGTACGTTGATATTGGAATTGCGCAATGCCAGCTCCTGGAATAGAGGCTCTACAGTTAATTTGATCTGCGCTCGGGGAAAACGGGGCTTAATGCATGTGCGTAAATCGTTGTCAAAGATTAGCCAAGACAGTCCACATCATTGATGACACTTTCCGCTTTTATTTTCGTTAAAAGGAATTCTCTTTTCTAAACAAATACCGGTATCAGGCACAGGCTACTCTGGTTGACAATATACAGACATGCATTCAGACCTGTCATCACAAAGCCTGACTGATTTACATAAAGGTAAAGACCTAGGTTCACAACAGAGATCGGTTGCTGCTAAAATGGGGGCAAGGTGGAAATTTATAAATGTCTGGCAATATTTTTTTATAATTGGCCAAGTCCAATGAACTTCAGTTATGTGTCTTAAATCAGTAAGAGGGTTATTTGTATTGGTCATTTAATATTTGCAAAAATATGTTACATTTTGCAAGATTTTCAAACTTTTTTGTACTGACCAGTCTAGAGGAGCAGACAAAACATGAAAGGCGCAATTCCCTGGCATTTTGATCTAGATGTTACTTGATACTTGTTCTAAAGGTGATTTCAATTAAAGACCTCAATATTCGTCTTTTGGAGGATTTGCAGAAAAATTGCAATTAATTTGTTTTTGACTCCATGCAATTTATCAGGCAAAATTAATGTTTCATTACAGAAAGAATCATTGAACATGAAATCGGCCCTGCTGCCGGCTGATCAAAGTATGCATTTATTCATCCTTGGCTTATTAACCATTACCAGTAGTGGTTGCATTTACGTATGGAAATAAATCCAGATGTAAACAAGGTTACTAGAACAAGGAAATGTGTGCTTGTGCACACCATTTTATAAATTTGTGGTTTTTTATCCATAATTTCAATAAAAAATTCAATTTACAACATTTACCGGCCTTAAATCACTACATATGTTTCAACAAACCATATGGAGCGCTAATATGCTATAAATTGAATTCAGTATAAAATAAATTTAAAATTTCAATAAACCTGACACATGTTGATTAAAATAACAATTGTAAAGATCAGAGACAACACTTGTACCACATTCCAATGTTTCTAATTTTACTTTTTTCTAGACATGAACAATGTTGCTTTATAAAATGACATCTGA
>NC_068360.1:31831979-31848533 GCF_020536995.1 Dreissena polymorpha | reverse complement strand
ACATCACTACTACTACTACTACTACTACTACTACTACTACTACTACGACTACGCTACTACTACTACTACTACTACCTACTACTTCTAGCTACTACTACTACTACTACTACTACTACTACTACTACTACTACTACTACTACTACTACTACTACTACTACTACTACTACTACTACTATACTACTACTACTACTACTACTACTACTTACTACTACTACTACTACTAATACTACTTCTACTACTACTACTACTACTACTACTACTACTACTACTACTTACTACTAATACTAATTCTACTACTACTACTACTACTACTACTACAACTATTATACTTATACTATTTTAAGCTCACAAAAGAATTGTTGTATAATATAACTAACACTTTTATAACTAATTTTACATGTAATTATGATACTAATATTGCGATGCTTTTTAAACTAATAACAGTAATACGTTTATACCGCACTTATGCTTATGCTGCTCTTACTGATTATACTTCGTTAACGTTTACAATAATACTAATACTACTTATACTTACAACACTTTTACTAAATATACAATTACTTACCCATTTAAACTACCTTAACTCATACAACAATGGTTAGATTACTTTACTAATATTGTTAATAGTACAAATACAACACTTATACTACATTTACTCATTCTATTCATACTAAGACTATATTGATAGTAAGCCATTTCGACAATGTATTCTACACAAATACACCATACTTCGATTCACAAAGTGGGAACATCTGGGTTTCGCAATGATAATCGTGCCACCTATATCCGTCTTTGTGATCAAGAACGATGCAGTCCTCGATGCCGCCGTTTGGTTGGTCCTGGCCCCAGTCTGAATAATACATAGAAATAGAGTGAACTGTTGAAAATATGTCAATATATGAACGGTCAGAACTATTATTTAATAAGTTGTTGTATAATGTGTATTAAAACCCACCCATAGTCTAATGGACTACACACTTTGGTACAAGTTAAACAATGTAATTAATTTGATCCAATAAATGTGTTCAGTCGCGATTAAACCGGATTATTCTCTGCAAAAATGGCCATGCATAAATATTTTTCAATAACTTATATGTGTATTCGTTTGTCATCATACTCGCTGTTGAAAATTAAATGGATTATATGGTAGAACGGCAGCATTTTGAAAAACTATTCTTGCAACCCTATTTATACTGTGTATGCTCACTTATTAAAAACATTCTTATGAATGATGCAGGTGGTGAGGGAAAGTTTTTTTCAACGTATCCTTCTGTTAACGTAAACCAAGTTATTTTATATGTAGGTACCTGTAAATATCGCTTCAGTATTATCGTCAATCCACAGGAAGTGGTTCTCTGCCATCAGATCTGTTAATCCAATCCACCAAAATTGAGCTGGAAATGGTATCATATTTATATTGCGAACAAATATTGCAAAGATTAGTATGGTCGCACTCGTCATTACTGGGCTGAAACAAATAGTATTCTGTTGCATTTTAATGATGCAAATGCCGGTATGGAGAATACCGGTCTATATTCGAACACATGGTTAGTATCTCTTCTATGTAAGTGCACAAGTTAATAAAAATTCATGTAAACGACTATGTGTGATGCATTAATGACTACATATTGCGTATAAATTACATTTATTTCAAGTTATCAACAAACCTGTTTAATCATTAATCAGAGTTTTTCAAGCAATAGGTGGAAATGACATTTCGAATATAATTATTCTATTGCGAAATGTTATATATATTGAAATGTCATTCAACCTATGCTAAAAACTCTGATTAAGTTATTCAATTAACATGCAATGAACTAACGAACTATATTACAATACTGTTATATTCCATTGTTGAGCTTAGATAATGCATTGAATGTTAATAGTTTACATATCGATAAATATGAAATTATTTCATACGTGAATCTGAAAAATGCATTTTTTTTATTAACATCGTCATTTTAATTTTTTTATACTATAAAAGAAATCACCAGTGCTGAGGAATATTGTAGCTTCTGACTAATTGTAAAGTGTTTATGTGTTAAATGCCTTCAATTAGTTTTACTTTATTAATTAAGCGGTTTATTTGATCCTGATTTTAACGTTCGCATTTTTTGACACTATTTAGAAAGCCAATAGGTATTAACCGTTCCTGTTGACATCGAATGAGACTTCGAATGATATCTTTAAAATATATATTAGTCACCGTGTATAAACCGATTTATCATACCCGGATGTTGCGATGTGATTGTCATGGCGAAATGAATAGTTGGCATACGTGCGTTGCTAGAAAGGTAAATTATTTTCCTTTTTTGTCATTATGATGGTCTTCAAACAGGCTGTAATATTCAGATTTGAAAGCAGATTTCTCAGGCATGCTGTTATGCATCGTATGTATTGAAAAAAGGATGAAATTCGTTACTGATCATCGAACATCTCGTCAAATTGTCATGATCTAGTTTTGAAATCTTTGTTCTACTGGCGTTTTAAACAATTACAAGAACTATTTATACATCAGATGTTAGATTAAGAAATGTGCACTTCCGATCAGTACAACGTTTTTTAGGGATTCTTTCTTACATCAGATATATGCATTTAATAATACACACGTGTGCTTCTACTTCCGTATCAATTATTCCATAAACTTAATCAATCATTTTTATTATTATAGAGATTATTCTGTATGAATTATAAGGATTTTAAATATGTGATTGAAATTAACATGTCATTATTTCGTCCTTCTAAATGTTTTAAACAACTACGAAACAGTTTCAGTCACTTCATTTATTACATATATTTAACACTGACGGTTAGTCAGTAAACGGTGTTGGTTAATAAAAGTGAAGAGACTGTGGAAATTTTGTAAAACCCTTTTCGGTTTAAGGAATACAATGTGCAGTGTATATCTGTCCGTTATTTATTTCAAATTTATTTTTGCTGAACTTCGTTCTATAATAATATGCATTCATTATAATCACTTTTGCATGACCTATAGTAATCCGGGATTTCAGTAATATCGCACACGTAAGTGCCTATGTTTTGGAATAATAATGCAAATTTTAAATCATCCAAAATCAAGGTTACCCTTTTTTATTATAAAGTTGAATTCTAAATCATCCAAAATCAAGGTTACCCTTTCATTTTAATGTTGAAGAAAATATCGTTTCTTGTTTCTCTCTCAGGTCACACATAATTTAACACAGATTGCCAGTGCGAACCTGTTTATGCTGCTGGTGGTGTTGCTGTTGCTAATGCTGATACCAGCTTTACTGACGATAACGATGTTGATGATCATCATGATGGGGGTGAAATGATTATTGTGGTGATTTATATTAACTCTCTGCATTTCTTGGAAACATTAATATAGAACTAAATTTTGCTATTTTACAGAAACATGACGTACGAGTCAATAGAAGTTTTTGGCTTGGATGGTAGTTTTGCTACGGTATATTGCACGTCAACCCAATGAAAACTATCACTGCTGAACACCACTTGACATGACTAAAACCATGTCTCCCATCAGCCAACCAAAGGACAGCAATAACAATGTGCTGGACATGAGTTACAACGAAGATATATCTGGAATAAATATTAAGCTCTTCTAGGTTAACTATATTTGTGAATATTCGACCAATCAATGATACAAAATCTGAATAATCGGCATAAATTTATCGCAATAATTGATACAGAATGCATATAATGTAATCGCAATCAATGACACAGCATCACTGCAATATATGATACAGTCATTTAAAAAACCCTCTTGTTTATTTTAATCAATATCTTAGTATATTCAAATGCCGATAGATTATATGTATCATAACAGTTATTTGACTTCAATTGCAATATATTACATAAAAAAATGTATATTCGAAACAGATTTTAGAACAAAAAAAGGATATTTTGGCACCAGAGCAGCATGTGTTTTCCAGCATTCTTCGGTGATTTTCAATGTTTTTCATAAACAAAACTTCTTCGAAGCGGATTTATACGTTTTCAAGGGAAACTTAATTCTCTACGACTTCTAAAGTACAGAGTTTACTTGTTTGCAGTATTAATCCATTTACTTGTATCAAAATTAACAGCGGTATGTAAATATTGCCGTTACGCCATGGCAATCACATCGCAATATCCGGGTATGATACAAATTGGTTTATACACTGTGTTAGTTGCCCATATGTTTGCTCCCGATAACTGTCTAATGAGTGTTTGCCACACCGACAGTTGCAACACCAAACGTACCTGGATGCCCACTGGCGTAGGTCTTGAGGAAACTATCCTCCTGCGCTGAATCGATGTGAACAAGATGCCCTTCATATTGGCGACAATAATGCTGAAAAATATAAATACATACATCGTTTAATGACTAAAACTTTAATGATGACCAAAGCGTCAAATCCTTTAGATGTTTAAATATGGTATATAAGGAAGGAGGAAGAAACAATCCACCCTCCTCATCGTATCAACCAAAAGAACGATTTATCCATGTTGTACCGAGCTAAAATGACTGTACAATTGTATGTTTGGATTACATGGTAATTACAAAATATGTATACTCATTTATATGCATCAGCCAGAACATGTTTCTTAAACATGTTGGGCTTTACTTTTAACAGTCATGTGAAGATAACTCGATTAAAGCTAAGACACTACTGCTATATAGATAATCATTCTCAAAAGTTTCAGTAAAGCTATGTTATAATCAACTCATTTATCTACCAAAAAAAAAACAACGTGATAAATGTCCATGCAATCAACGAAATAGACGAACCATGTAAATGTATGGTTAACGAAATATTTGATGTCAAACTTAAATTGCACTGTGCCATACCTCCGCCTGTGTAAATCCTAATGGTACATTTCCGAAATGGTAACAAGACCCAAGTGCACTCATGAAATCATTTCTACAGTTTGCTACAGCCTCATCTGCAAAAAAAACTAAATGTGTTCTCCGGAAAATGAACTCTTTTAATTGAATACATTATCAATCAATTGTAATAGAATGTTTTTATGAGAAATTTGTATTGCGAATTTAGTTTTTATTAAAAACTTATCGTGTTTCAATAAAAGAAAGTCAGTTTGTTTAACTTGCGCGTTTGTAATATTGATTCCAGTATTATTGTATGACCACTTATAGTTAATAATGTTTATGATAAACAAATCCAATTTTAACCATATTTTTGTACCAAATATTGTGTATTCAATTTTCTAATCCTTACTTTAACGGAAGTATACTGTATAATACCGGTGACTATTTCTTAACTAAATGATTATGTAAAACCTTTTAATATATATAAGTATGACCTATTAATGGTGTTTTTCAATTACTTTTTAAGCCAAAAAACTAATATTATTCAAAATTAATAGGAAACTACATACTGGTACATAATGCTCTTTGCATAAGAAATCAATGTCAAATAACGTACCACAGAGATGCAATAACATAAACATAAATATCCAACTCATTTTCAGCATACATGTAAATGGGACCTGTACTACGAAGAAACAAGATATAAGGTTATGACCTTATCAACATTAAGCGTGATATGTAGAATACGGAGATAGCAATATTTCAGACTTTATACTGAACATTTGGCTTATAGCAGAAAGAAATGAGAAAAACAAACGCGTTTTCTATTTTGAGCGGTGATTGTTAACATGAATAAAATATGCGGTGGATACACATATTTGTTTAGCTACACTGTATGTGCGAACATAAAATCGGAAATGTTCGAGATTCTCAAAGAATGTCTTGCTTCTGAATAATGAGTCATACAAATGTATTGAGCTTTTAGTATGCGCACTTAAGATAGACACACTTTGGTCACTGTTCTTTTCATTCGAACGCATTAAAAGCGCAATAAGGGCTCTACAGATGTCACCAATTTAAATTCTGGTTGAAGTTTGACAATCTATCTGCGTCATACACATTTGAGTATTTAAGCAACCTGTCTTTGTTCATACTCACCGTTTCGTAATTAACAAAGCGAATTAAATGACGACGTGTTTTGAAAAGTACATATATGTAAGTTACTGTGGGTGGCGAAGTGTTTATATTTATATGCATGCACATTTTTTGTTTACATGTGCAATTGCAATCTTCATAATACTGAGAAAAACAGTTGTATTTGTTATTAATATTGCAATACTTTAGTTCCGTTTTCGTTTTATGCTTTTGTAGACGCATTAAAGCAATTATTCCATCGTGTAATGATGCAACTATATCTTAACACAACCTGTATTCATTATCTTAAAGGGGCCTTTTCACGTTTTGATTAATTGACAAAATAAAAAAAATGGTAACTTTGTCATTGTTGTTTTGATATTTGTGAGGAAACAGTAACACTGAACATTTACCATGCTCTAAAATATCTATTATATGCATCTTTTGACGATTTAAAACTCTGACAATTATAAAGCGTTGCAACGAGAAACGATTGAATAATTTGGAGAGTTCTGTTGTTTTCGTTATATTGTGTGATACTACGAGGATTGCTTATATAATGTATTAAATACATCACTCATTTTATGAGCACGGGTGCCCGAGTGGTCTAAGCGATACTTTTACTTCAGAGGTCAGTGGTTTGAGGCCAGTTTAGGGTTAATTATTTCTTTCTTTAATTTTATTCCTGTTTTTTTTACTGGACCTTTTTAGATCAAATGTTTAAATTTATCAATATAAAGCGTTTAAATGACAAAATTCAAAATATGTCATAATTTTTTAAAAGGCTTCTTTAATTCAGCCTTAGGAAGGCACAAGTACAAGCGTCCTTACACTGTTCTATTAGATGATAAGAGATGATTAGATCTATTAGATGATACACTTGTTTGCACGATGTTTAAACATTTCATACACATGCTGACACTTAAGTAAGCAAGGTTACTGTAAACATTTCCGACCAGACCGACTATGTTGTTATTCGTAGTAATTGCGTGTTTGGTTGGCTGTAATACAGGTACGCTTTAGAAAGAGTGTATATTGAACTATGTGTGATAGTACTGGTTATTTAAGCGGTGCTGTAACATATATTATTTACCAAAACATATTTTGACAGGACTATATAATAATATGTATTTGGATTAAATCAGTGTGATAATTATGATCGCTTATTTTTGATATTCAAAACTAACCATCGGTATTTCTCTTTGTGTACATTTTGATTTGAAATAATTCTTTTAAATTTAGGCTATAATTTTATTTTATTTAGAATGTAATTGATTTACATTATATTAAAAACGAAATATATGTCAACGGCCGTTCTGGGCATGGTTGATAAACACGTAAATAGAAATGCATTTATTCCAAAAATTCCAAACTTAAGCACTTAACATGAATATAATCTCATCTTAAATATTTCTCAAAGGAATTTAAACCGCAATTACCACAATCATGTGTTTACTTATTGTAACGTTGATCTAAGATCATAAAAACTAATCTTATAACCTAAGAGGTGATGTTTTGTCATGTACTTGTGTACAGGAAGGACATTCACGAACTACCCAAACGATTGGATAGCCCACGATGGGTCGTGCTACCTGTTTGGTCACGAGGACAACTAACTTGATTTCACAACCGCCGAGGTAAACAATATATGGGATCGTATACACGTTGTCATGATATACCATATTTTATTAAATGCGTTTTTAAATGATGACGAGTGAAATACAATACGCAATGCCACAGTGTGAAACATATGTTATCACTTGTTATGCAACATAACAGGCTCTTCAAATCTAACTGAAATATGTAAATATCACGAGAACGTGATGTCTTAATTTGACAACGTCAGTTTGCCAAAGGTGCTGAAAGATCAGTTTAAATATCACATTTAATTAAAGTACTAATAATAATTGTTTCGAAAAGGTGCCATCGTTTGTGTTTCTTCAAATGTGATGTCAACTTGAGTCCACAATCATAAAGCTTAGCATATGTTTCTCCAATCAATATACTGCCAAGGGTAAACGTATTTGAACTTGAAAATGTTGACAAACATTTAGTACAACACAATTTGACACTGCATTGCAGCAATTCTGTCGCCAGCGCGGAGGTCATCTGATTCACGTGGATGACGCGCAAGAAAACGCCTTCATAAAGGACCAGCTGAATGAACGCAAACGTAAGCTTAAGTTTAATGTGTGATAGTCATGAAGTAAGTTTGCAGATATCGGAGTTCATCGTGCAGCATAACTATTCCGAGTTGTGGTGCGTAAACATATATTATTAGGTGATGTTGTGATATATATATATATTCACTTTCTTCAGCTTTCAAAATTTACTTGTATTAACTGGTTTTCTGGTTTGGAATCAAGCTACAATCCAACTGTCTTAAAAGTTCCATGGCCTTAATCGGATTTTGTCGTAACTAAACGCCCACATTTTTGAATAACAGCAACGGCTTTCCAGATGTGAGTGAGTGTTTCCTATGAAATGCGGTTGATTTAAAAGTGTGATTTTAGATTTAGAGTTTTGTCATCGATGTAAAGGACATACACTTATAATTTTAACTCGATCATTTGGAGTTATTTAGAATTGTTTTTGTAAGTAAGATCGGTTTATATTCTGATATACCTTATTTATATTGTAATATTATTTTGAATACATATTTTAATAATGACAATATACTCAAGTTTGCTAAGATTTTGAAATGTGCATCGCTGTTGTTATCGTGTCTCAAGCGCTATAAGAAAAGTCCACGACTTGTTTTTAAGACTGAATGTTCATTAAATAAGACTCCTTACAGTTATTTTGGAGTTGCGTTGATCATATCTATTACATGACGTCAAGTAATATAATAAACAAAAACAAGTTTTTTTAATTAATAAACAAAAACATGTTTTTTAAGACTATTGTCAAGTTTATTTTATATGTGTTGATGTTTGCTTTATGCCTCGGTCACACTGTCACGAATCAGAGCTACGAAAGAGCTACGAATACTTTTCGGCACAGTTCGTAGCTATCCTTACTGGACCGTGGCTCTCCGTACTTGATCCGTGATCAATCGTAGTAGTTTTTGGATGTCCTTAGCGACTCTTGACAAATTTTAAACATGTTAAAAAAATTGCTACGAATTTATCGACCGTAGCGTATCCGTAGCAGTCCGTACTGATCCGTACTAGTTCGTAAAGACACCGTAGTCGTCCGTACCTTTTCGTAGGCCCAAAGATTTTCAAGGACTTCTACGGATTGATACGAAGAACTACGGAGCGGTACGGTTACGCTACGTATTAGCTACGATTATTCCACGGATATACTACGGAAAGCCACGGTTCTAGTACGTTGTACTACGGATAGGCAGGAATTTGCTCGATCTTGAACGATGTACTACATTTCCGCACGAAACAGTACGGACATGTACGGTCCACTACAATAAATTGCTACTGAAATACATCATTGAAATTATAAAGCAACTGTACTTGCATTTGTTGAGTTAACAATCATAAACTGCCAGCAAATTGCGTTTGCGATAAATTTGTTTCAATTGGATATTGATATGGCACAAAATGCAGAGGCCGTAGTCGAGCTGCTTGACAATTAATATGCACAGAGGTAATGATGATTCAATATCGAATATACTTGTATAGCTTTGTGCTATAGGTTACGTATTTTGAAAATATTAGAATTTGACTTACTAGTAATACATTTTTTTTATTTGCAGGTAAGTGTCTGCACTATATGCCTTTTGAATATTGCTCTCTTAGGTGATTTAAGAATTGTTAAATTAATAGCCGACATAATAAAATACAAAACTAATCATACTTTCCTAAGCATAATCTATATGTGTACATCAATAATTACATACTTCATCAGGTCAGAGAAGAAAAAGGAGGTGGTGGATAAGAGACTGGCTTTTAAGACGACCCGGCTCTTGGTTTGGATGGAGGAGGTAGACTCTTCCCCAGATACGGCTGATTCCATTATTTCTGTTACGCGCTGTTGCTGCCGCTTGCATGTTCTCTTTTTGGGAGGCATTCTGTGTATGACAATACAAGAGGCTGCGGGCGCAATGTTCAATCGTAGTTCGTTCCTACCTGTCCGTACCAGTCCGTCGCAATTCCCACTGCTTCGTAGCGGACCGTTCAAGTTCGTACTTACCCGTACCAGACCGTAGCGGATTCGTAGTTTGATCGTACCGATTTGTGGCGCTCCGTACTAAATCGCGTCGATCAGTAGCAGTCCGTACCTTTCCTTGTCCGTTTTCCAACATTTTGATGGTAAATTAGTTGTGCTCCGTAATGAAATCGTAGCGGCCTACGAATTTTGACAATTTCGTAGTCATTCGTAGCCGATTGAATCGTAGCTCATTCGTAGCTCTTATTCGTGACAGTGTGACCGAGGCATTATATTTATCAGCTATTCATTGGTGGCTGGGCATTACTGACGGGGATGCGAAATGGGTCTGGAGATGGTTTGACGATGACACTGTGGCTGAATATACAGGTTACTGAACGTTTCAGTTAGCTTTGGTTTGTATGGTTATCTTACCATGTAAACCGGTCATCTTATCACGAATATAGTACGTCCTTTATTTTAACGCCACATGGCATTTATCAACATTTTTCAGAAGCTCAGCCATTCAAGTCCCCTTATAGAAAGACAGTGTTTTTGAATCCATGTCGCTCGCGTCTTATTCGCCCTCAAAGAGTGATTCATTAAATAATAAATTCATATAAAGCAACTCAAAATGATGGAAGCATATAATGGCTTACTGATGTAAGAACTAATTGTCATGCCTTGACGTATTGAATCCGGATAGTGCCATCTATAGTCTCGCCCTTCTTTCATCAAGGGCGACACACTACACACGAAGCGATACACGATATTTTGCGCGACACACGAAGCGACACACTATATTTTGCGCGATACACGAAGCGACGCGCGAGAATGTACCACGAAATATCGCCCTTGTGTAGGTAGCCCAACATGCGATATATCGTGGTAAATATCGCGTGTTGCTACGTGTATCGCGCAAAATATCGTGTGTTGCTTCATGTATCGCGCAAATATCGTGTGTCGCTTTGAGTATCGCGCAAAATATCGTGTCTCGCGTTCAAAGGGCGACATACGAAACACGAAGCGACACACAATATTTTGCGCGACACAAGAAGCGACACACGATATTTTTTATTCAAATATCGCCCACACGATATTTTGCGCGAAACTCGAAGCGACACGCGATATTTGTACCATTCAAATATCGCTGTAATAATATTGCCTGTCGACTCTCGTGTGTTTTAAACGGTGTTACATTAATTTTTAACCATTTATTATCAATATTCCATTTTTGTCTCCCCTGATTTTTTGAAAACGCGAGAGTCGACTGGCGCTGTTATTACGGCGATATTTGAACAGTACAAATATCGCGTGTCGCTTCGTGTATCGCGCAAAATATCGTGTGTCGCTTTGAGTATCGCGCAAAATATCGAGTATCGCTTCGTGTGTCGTGTGTCGCGGTATGAAATAAGACCGCGATACACGAAAGTAGGATAATGTAGGCGATATTTGAATAATAAAATATCGTGTATCGCTTCGTGTATCGCGCAAAATATGGTGTGTCGCTTCGTGTGTCGCACAAAATATCGTGCATCGCTTCGTGTGTCGTGTGTCGCCCTTGATGAAAGAAGGGCGAAATTATAGATGGCACTATCCGGATTCCGTATTGACGGTTTATATGTGATGACTCTTATTTGTGTAGTTTTAACTTAGTTACAATGTTCTTGTGAATATTAAGTTCTGTATATGCAGTTGATCACTTGCCTTAAATAAAACGTACGCTACTAGTATGTGTTATCATCTAAACGTTTGATATACCAGTGATTTGTTTAAGGCGTATGTCTAAACGTCCTGTCCACGAATGTGTATTTCAGACTTTGAGTCGAATGACCATTTCCACCCAGGTGAAGACTGTGGGTTGTTTGCATCAATCTATGAGTTCAGATGGGCTGACATTGAATGTACAGCTCACTACCCCCCTCTTTGCGAACTAAGGTGTGGGTTGTTTCTTGTTATTAGTGCACGTGTTGTATATTTGATTTGCATTCGAATTCCAACGTTCACACCATAACTTAATTGTATTGACTGTACTTTAAAGTGTATATGGGGGCAATTTACCAGAAATCAAGGCAGATTAAAACAAAATGCACATGTTTGCGCCTTAAAATCAGCACAGTGGTAGTTGCACAATTAAAATGTCTTTATATGCGCTATTGATCGTACACATGCACATTTGAATACTTCCAGTAAATTTTATTTGTTTACTAACACTTGTTTTAATTAGTAGTATTCTACTGACCTAATTAATTAACGCGGCATACTGCATTTCGCAATGATTGAACATTATGCGCTGTTTTCACTTTCACGTAAAAAGCTGCACTGTGATTGGAAAACCGTCGACGTGATGTTTTTTTTGTTGTTAATTCCCGATGAGCACATCTCAAACACAAATGTATTGATATAAACAATATGCCGAACTCGAAAAGAATTTGAGCAATGATTTCAAACATTAAATGATACATGTCTGCATATTAGCGGTGGACAAACATCATAATATTGGGCCCAGTATGACTTCCCGTCTATTTCAGTGCACGCAACACTGAGGTCGAGACTGTTGGCTAATATCGATGAGATGACATCTTGACACTTTCTTACTTCTTTTGTGTACAAGGACGAATATGTGTAATTAATGTACCAATGAATATTAATATTAGACATGACGTACTTGGTAAGATAAAAGGCTTCAGCTTAGTTGGATATTTTTTAATATAAAAAAGAATAGCGACATAAAGTCAAAGGCGTTTGATAATAATAAGGTGGGCCTAACTGAAAGACACACTTGATAATAAAGACAGGTGATTCCATGCAGGATCTAATGATGCAATACATACTAGGACGCCAATAGATGGGTTCCCAGGTATGATTGCCAATCGTGTATCGTGTATTGTCCCACACATGTTGAAGCGCGTAGACACTTTATACACACATCAGATGAGATTTGGTGAAGAAAATCATGTAAACTATACGCACATGTTGAAATCTATTAAAACAACAGTCATATCGGACATGCTCATATTGAGGCATTACCACTGGCTGTTCTTAGGTGGTAATCCAGCTTTTATCATTTAATGTATATTGGTGTGTTTTGTTTATAGTCATGTATTAATATATATGCAAAATTGAGAAAAATGCCTGAACAGTATTATAGAGTTTCACTGTGTATTCAATATGTATTTATTTCAAAATTTAAACCTGTCATGAACTTAGATTAAAATCGTCTAATTTCATACATTGTACCCACCCCCAGCGTTCTCTAGGGATGTGAATAAACTATGAACGAGGTAGCCGTAGTGTAATGGATAAGGTGTTTGCCAAGCGACCGGGTGGTCATGGGTTCAGGAAGATGTGTTCGATAGTATAGTATGGTTACTAAATACATAACCTTGCAGTTTAACAATTAGGCAAATGTTAATGTGTTATCGTGTCGGAATTTCCCCTGCCCTGTACACCATGGAACACGCATTTTAGTTATTCCTTCCTGATCAAGGTAGGTACCAATTAATGTGTTAACAAAATAGAGGGTTGGCAACTTGAAACAGTTAGTAATTAGTAAAGTGTATTGTATTTTATGTGTTACTCGTTGGTCTGTGTTTAACACCTGACCGATATATTCCGGCCAAGAGAAATACTAATTCTGCAAATTTGTCTCTGATAATTTAACTTGTAATTTTACCGCAGATTTGTAGTATATCTAGCATAATGCATTCGACTATTCAACTGATTTAGCCAAGAAATCAATCGGATTAATAAACACGCCGGTATTTGGCAGAAAAATTTCGAAGAAGAAACAATCAACTCTTAATTATTAGGAACTAATTTCAACCATGGAAGGATACACAACGAATAAGTCGAATTCAAACACGTTTGTTATTTCAAAACACTTTGCTTGGGTGAAAAACTAATAGAACATCAAAAATACATTTCAATGTATAGTACTTTGTAACTATTGTATTTCCACTATACATACAGGCTACTTGACGCGAATTCCTTTTAGCAAAGTGTTACCAATTTTCGTTTGTCGTCTTGCAAACAAATGTTGATTTAGAACAAAATATTAACAATTCCATACATGATATAAGCTTATTGTATGACCAATAATAATGTAGCATACTGTTAACGATACAATCAATCATGACTTGGTACAAAAAACAAGACAACATGGATTTGATACATGTAAGCACACTTTTCATATTTGTAGTTCACATCTCTAGTTGACGTAGAGAACATTATTAACATTAAAGTAAGATGGCATATACATTTATGAACACACTTCATGCACCACATACAATACAAACAAAGCTTGTTTTCTTCTTAGAACAATATCAAAACATAATATAGTTGGCTTATTTTCATTCCGAAACTGTTACCGTTAGACTTAGCATGTTTTGTTGTTGTTGTTTTTTTTCAAAATATTACAACCAACCTTAAATGTTCCTGATCTCTGGAACTTCTGCATAGGTCACCGTACATTAAATGTGTTACAGAGTCAAAGCAAAAGCCATTTGTAATTAATTTACCATGTCTCTTGTGTTGTTTTTTTAAAGTTTTGTGTTTTGCCTTACTAATATTCGTTCAATGAAGCATGTAGCTAAAAGAAACCATTTAAGCGACTTTTCAGACAGGTGTTACTGTCTTTGTAATCGTTTACTGAATAAGTTATTCTTCGTATGTGTTACGAATTAAAAACATTATTCAACCTTTAATTAACATTAATCCGTAATCCTGTTAACGTATTCCTTGATTAAATTAAACCACTGTCTGTTAGGTTTGTACTTAAAAACAATAATAAATTAAGATCGATAATCGAAAGAAAGGGGTGGAATGATCGGCTTTGAAAGTAATCATTTATTGCCAAGCTTTATTCTATTGTTTTATGTGTATACAACTTTTGCAACCGGTCGATATTTTGTAGACAGACGTAACTATGTATTGTGTATCTTAGTTATACAGTGAATGGCCCGTTCTCATTTATGATACACATCGTCTTTACCCCGCCTTATTACCCGATAGCTCACCACAACATTACGTTTCATTGAATAACGTTTTCTAAAGTGTATGAGAGGTCAATTCCATTCGGCTAACCAACATGAATACTTTTACAATAACGTAACGCGAGGTCGCATACAATCTGTTGCACGACGGTTACATTACATTCACCTCTGTGTTGGGCTCAGAACGGACTATTGTTATGAAAGCGTCTCATTTATGTCATGATCATTCCAAGCGTTCATCATTGACGTTACAGAATAAACAATCTCTTGCACGACGGTTACATTGCATTCACTGTCTTAAAGAAACCATCTCATACCATGATATCTTATATCAGTCTTAATTCATTATTATAAAAATGATATGTTTTTTTTATGTTAAGAAACCAACATACATACACACGTCGAAGCAATTCCTAACGTCACTAAAAAAAATATGTTCAATTGTTTACATTTGTGAAGTGCGTGGAATGATTCCATCTGCGTAAATGGGCAATAAATTAGTTCCAAAGAGTTGCATTAAAACTCGCAAGTTTTTGCACGATTTATCGTACATTTAAAAGTCATATTTCTTAATTTAATGCATGCGATCTTAAATATCCAATCAAATATACATTGAATGCGTTTGTTCGGTTTTACCTATTTTATAGACAAAATGGCAAGCTGAGCATTTCGCAGAGTTGTATGTGAGGGCAAGGAACGACAACTCTGCGTGGAGATTGGGTCGCATAGTGTCTGAAGATTGGGTTTCGACGCGAGGTCATATATTCTACTGAAGACCGGTTTTCGCGTATTGTTTATTTTTACAACGATTGTAATGGTATAACAAGAAATATCTTTAACAAAAATACGGCGTTGAGTGTGGTCGGTGTTGATGAACGATCAAAAGTTTACTATGGGATCAAAGAAAGCGAATGCCTTTTTTATTGCGCAGTTCTGCATCACACGCAAATCATTTTTGGGGTTTTGCGCCAGATTTCGTGGCTTATTTCGCTTTATTAGATATTATTGATAAGAAAAGAAAATCACAAGTAGAATCAATATAAATAAAAGCCTATATTTCAGCCGGCAACACATAAATCATCCGTACATATTTGAAATATGTATGATATTTGAACAGATCTGTTTTTGTGGTTTGTCGGTCATTGTTATTTGGTTCCATTATTAATAGTATCGTGATTCACCGCGCTCATGCTTAATAAATTGGTTTATATGTTTGAATATTTCTTATTAAATAAATCAAAACTTATCATGCAATTGTTGAAAACACATTAAGAATCTTTGATTGACATACGATCATAATATCGCCGAATATCTTCATTTTATATCTTTTTGATCAAAATAATCTTCAAGTTCACAGAGTTTTCGCGATAGCATTTTCATAACGATTTCTGTAACTGACCGCAAACTGACCTTTATACCTTGCGGGTTGGAATGCAAAGCATTAAAATGAGGTAACGATTCCACTGCTGGAACGACGGTTTGTTTAAAGTTTTATACATTTACGTGTTTAAA
>NC_068360.1:31784479-31821979 GCF_020536995.1 Dreissena polymorpha | reverse complement strand
ATGATTTGCTGACGGTTATATAACTTGGGACCATGGTTTATCAAACCGCTTCATTGATATCTGTATGATTGGTATATAATATATATTTTTATATCAGTTCAACAGGAAGTTCGTATGTCAGTCGATGATAGAATGAATACTCGGAATCAACTATAAATTAATCATTTTTAATAAAATCGAAACAGATTCAACAATCAAAACAATTGGATACCATGATGTAATATATTTTGAACACAAACTGCAACACAAACAGCAAAAAACATGTTTTACAAATATTAAGCGCAAGTGCTTATGACATCATTATAAACTCGTCAAAAATCATATTCTTTCCCGCTTAAAATGCAGCTTTTTCGCGATTTTTTTCCATTATTTCTCTTAAATCGGGACGTAGAGGTATGATAAACAGATAAACAGATATTCTTAAGATTATGATTATTTCTTAAGATTATGTCATAGATATGTGTTTCAATTTCTCGTTTTAATCGACACAGATGTAAGACGATTGTCGTACTTTTAAATAACGTGTACGTTTATATAGTTTGTCACTCGAGAGCAAAGCCTAGGTCACCATATACAATCTTTAAAAAAAAACACTGGAAGTAACATTAACGTCTCCATCTTGATAACACAACGTCAGAATGGTAAGTTTGGCAATATAACAAGACAATATCTAGACCTAGTTTTAATCTTGGTCGAGTGGGTTCAACATGTGCATCACCATGTCTTTAACCGTTCACATTTAACTGTTCGTGTATCCAGGTGAGTGTGTAATGGCAATCATGGCCCTCTTGTTTTATAAACAACCTTTATACCCAGATCAATATGGATAATTGAGCACGAAGATTGCGATCAATATATAAAACCCTCACAACTTTTGATCTTACAACTTGTCTTGCAATAAAATGTGAATACTATCGAAATGCTGCGATCAGTAATGGGACTATTTTTGCACGATATTAACATAGATTAACACTTATATTTGTGTTACGTTGCTACAGACATATTCCGGAGGTATACCGGCGATTGCATAATACAGAACATTTGAGCTTGAAAAAGAAAGTATTCGTTTGAATAGGATAGTTTAGTTTTCATTAGACAATGCTCAAGCACTGTTTCCACAAAACTAATAAACTAAGAAGTCGCTTGGAGTAAATATCGACAATAAATGTTATGTTCTTTTTTATATTTATGTGTATGCCACATCATGTAATTATAACGGTCGATCTGCTAAGCTGTCTTATAAAGACATTGATGGATTTCGCATATGCGTATATCGGATATTAGATACTCTCATGTCATTATAAATAAAATACCATAATATAGAATTATTTTGATGTACACGTTAAAAATAGTACACGTGTGAGATGATTACACCCAGTTCTTGGAAATGCCTTTTCTTGCACGATTCGAACTCACGCATATAAAGTCTCGCCCTTTTGTGAATCATGCCCACACTGTTTAATGTTCTAATGCTCGCTAATCGTTGAAAGACAAATTGTGCGTTTGTCGAAGTGATGACAACGCACAATTATGTCCTGAGAAGTATCAAATTACGTTAATTTTCATGGCGTAAGAACAACTAATCCTTGGGTTTTGACAACGTAATTCGAAAATATTCCAACAGCAAAATTGCGCATGCGCGTTATGACATGCACCGTTTGTAATTGTCTTTATAGCGTTTATTTGTTTCATTGTATAGTGCCCAAAGTAAAAGCTACATCGATGAGCATTTGCGTTAAAGCACAAATAGTATGTCTTTTTTCATGGTAATATCAATGTCAAAACAATGACATAACGATACGTTTTATGCGTGATTGAAAATAAGTTGTTTCCGCCTGTTGACCGTCGATACCTGCTAAGAAATCTCTTAAAACGCACGCTTAAGTCTCAAACTATATAAACATATCGAATGTAAATTAACATAAATCGGTACACAATCAACTGACTATAAAGTTATATAAAGAGCGGGCTAATAGAACAATACAATTTATATTGCCAAGAATGTGTACTTGCGATTATTATGATTTTCCATAATGCCTTTAACACTGATTTGCTAGATCCAGGGCTCTGTCAAGCAGATGGGTGGCGATCCTGGCCACCAGCTGATAGAGGCTGTGGTACAGGAGGGCGCTGATTTCATCATCACCGGAAATCGTGGCCTGGGGACGCTGAGGCGGACCTTCCTGGGAAGCGTCAGCGACTATGTGGTCCACCATTCGCCAGTTCCGGTCATGGTGTGCCGCCTGCCGCATTCGCATCACTAGCCCATTAATTCGTCAGAGAAGTCGATCATGATGACACTTACTAGCTCATATGATGCAAGTGCCTTTGTATCGAGTTTTAGTCGACGTTTCAGACATTTTAAAGATGTTAAATTCTAGAAACACGTTTTTTGTCTACGAATGTTAAGCTTGTATCAAGTGTGATAGTGAATATTGTGTTCGTTTTTAGTTTGTGTTAGTTAGTCACTGAATAAAACGTATGAGTGTGAATAGTTGGCTTAAAATAATTTCTGATGAATAAGCACATTTTTTAGATGGTGCGTTGTTATGTATATAACTGTTAATGTTTGCATTTAAGTCATTAATTTGCTCGTGTTTGATGTTTTATGACAATATATATCCATCTCAATAATTGTTGTTTATCCGAATGCATATACTGTCATGCTTAACCGATAACAGTACAAGTTGTTAATGATGATAACGAACGTTGCAATTTTGTAGCAATTTTCACCTACATAAAAAGAGCTATCAGGCAATCGGTATTTGATTTAGTGATTTGAAATGGTGTTACACGATTGGGGATGTGGACCTCTTGCAAATTATAAAATAGTTTGATGTTATTCCATGCATGAACCACGGAAAAAACGTAACTACTTTGTAAGCCCCACTGAAGGTGATGTGTCTTTCAAAATAAAAATAAACAATTAGAACAGGTATTTAAAGGACCGTAAAAGGTGACGATCCGTTATTATACAGATTTTAAAAGATTTTGTGCATATTTTATTTATAAAGGTTATACAAAAATAATACATATATGCTATTGGACATTACCATAAAATAATGAGAAATACAACTTGTTTTGAGCTCAAAATACAGTGTCCTCCAAGTCAATTGTGTTTACAAACAATCAGTTTATTACATCGCTGTTAACTCAATCATGCCGAGCGATTCCGAGCCGGTTTTCCGATAACAAATTTTGAATGGTCCGCACAAGACATTGTGTATCACGTGAGCAGGTCAAGGGTGAAGAGGCAAGACATTCAAAACAAAAATATCATACCGAACTCATGTTCTCTTTCTTTGTTTACGATGATATTTTGTTGTTTGTACTACGTCATCAATTTATTCGTACTTTACGAAAGAAGCCGAGAAACATCGGAGATAGCAAAAATGTACGGAAATTGAAAAGTTGTAAACATTTCTTCAAATTATGAAATGGGTATATCTTACATAATTCTTGACAACGTTGCAATTAAGCTGTGTTATTATCTTTTTTTATTCAAGAGTAACTGAAATCCGGTAAAAATTAGACCAGTGTATATGCATAATAGTTGGATTTGTTACCTTTTACCAGCCTTTAAATGAGTGGCAAAATTGTATTGTTAAGGTTAAATCTTTACTACTCCCTGAAATGTATTTAATTTTGTGCACGAGTTTTGACATTTTTAAACTGTTCTCCGCACCAACGTGTAAACACTGGCTTTGTTTATATGCTAATAATTAGTGTATTCATAAGCACCATTCGTTGCATGAACCGTTCCACTTTTCATGAATCCTTTTGTTAAGCATTTTACTTATAAAATACATCCGTTATTCAAAATATTACAAAGTACAATTCACGTTTTTGGGTAAGTTCCCATCTAATATTATGACACTGTTTGTAAAAAAGTAAAATTCTGTTATTATGATGTATGATTTTTCAAATTGTTGCATCAATATTTTTTTCAATTTTATTCGAATCGAGGTTTATTTGACGATCCCCAAAATCAACACGTTTAATTTACAACACAAAATAAATGACATGCATTTCCTGTAATTCATTTGCGACATATACAAACCAACAAAGTTGTTGCTACTGCGACTTAACAGCGTGTGTTTGTGCTCAATTGTAGTTAAATTCGATACATTTTACATGAAAAGTTCTTAGGCATCGTAGCGTAAGTCATAGCGTTCGATTTTGGGTTGTTGGTCTGTTAATGAACAACGAAGGTGAGTTCTGACAAGAAGGTCTTTATCACGAGGTAACACTTTCAATATGGTGAACATACGCTCATGTATTGCTTTTTCATTTAAACAAATATAATAGTTACTATGATTGAAGTGTGTTTTTATTTTTCAATTGTGTTTTTTTGATGGTTTATAATCAAACATTCAGTTCTTTCGATTATAATATTAAACTGATCTGTATTGATGCCGCGGTAATAGTCTTTTTTAAAAAGGTGTAATATCATCGTTCAAGTAATGTGTGCGCATTCGTTTGATTTATGTGTTCAATAATATTGGTACATCGTTGACGTTTTATGGTCTTCACCATATTGCTAATTTGCAATGAAGTCACACAGTGTCATATAATGAAAGAAAATACAATTGAATATGTCTTCTTACAAATAAATAGTATCACAATAATAGTTAGTGTAGTTTCTTTGACGTTTTCCAATGATCAAGTGTATCAACAGTATCTTACACTGCATGGTATTTACAATAGCAAAAGTCGTGATCGATCTTGTGTTAAAGTAAGCGTGTCATACTGCCGTTGAAAATAACGCAGTCATGTGATATTTTCAAAGTTTAAATGTCCCTCCGATCCTGAGGCAACATTATGTGAGGCCCGTATAAAGGCCAATCTCTCCTACCTGATTAACGTACTAGACTTATACAAGTTGGGACTAATTTTGAATTATATGTGCAAATTCAAGCTATTTATTCATTTTTACTAAAATTCATTAAAGTTTGGCGTAACATGATGCTGTGGGGAAGAGCCTTAGTTCCCGGAAAAAAAAACACAACCTGTCCGGTATGGTGACCACCTCCCAAGCTACCATACGTCGTAAATGGGGATTGAACTTGGGTTGTGTAGGTGAGCAGCGCGTATACCAACCCTTGCGCATAGCGGACAGCCACGAAACGGATGACGTTTGTGCACGTTCTATACAGACGACAATGTTCTAAAGGGATTTGTTACGTGATATGTAGATGACTATTTTCTTAATAGATTAAGACGTATTTGTCACTTAAGAAAACAATATTATTAGTAGGAGATTGGCCATAAAAATATTGGAACAATCATAGATATAGTTACAAAGCACACAACAGAATAACAACATTGACGTTAGGAGTACAAAAAATGTTGGTGCGCTTTAAACCGTTTACCGTTGTTCTCATTTGACCTCTAGGTCAGTTATGACTGTATATCTTTTTGCACAATAACGGTGCTATTTGTTGTTCATGATAGTCATTAACAAGAGTTTTAAGTTTGTGTGCGCCATTCGTGAAATGTTTAAGAACTAATCATCACTCACTCCAGTAACTTAATAAATCGTAAGTTGACTGAATTAGATATTCTCTGATGTATTCCTTCTTACTGTATAACAAGCAATTATTTAAAGAAAAATATAGCTAAGAGTTCTGAAATTGTGTTGTTGCAAATTTATTATTCTACATTCAGCAGGGCATGCCTATTCCGTGGACGAGGATTATTAACCGCACAGTTTTACCTCGACAACAGATCTGGACACTGTCTCTTAAACATGCAAATATAGCTCTATGTTATAATATATGTGATTAGCGAATTAACTCGCACATAATACGGTGTCAGGCTTTTTTATCAATTAAAGATCAATTTCCAAATGAAGCTTTCCCTGTGGTAAGCTTGTACAGATTATTCGCAACTTTATAGTATTTAACTATTAATCATGTTTCAGACTTGTAAGTTCAAGCATTACCGACATACTGAACGTTTTTGGAAGTTCCCAACTTAATACAAATGCTGAAATAAAGCAACATACCAGAAACACAATGATCCTATTTCATATTATGAGCTTTGAAATTCGGGAAACCTAAAATATCAAATTCGTTCCAATATTAGTTCTTAATGTTTAAAGGTCGTGGTGGAATTAAGTTACTTGGCACTTTGCAATACAGCGGTATTACTTTTCATTCATGTAAGATCATATCTTGTTATGGAATAGCTGTTTCACAACAACTCGTTCTGTTTTCTTACCCCGTTTAGCCCTTTCCATTTCAGAAGGTAGGTGCTTTAGATATTTCCTGGTGGAAACCCATCCCAACACTTTGCACTCAAAAACGAATTAATAGAATTGATACCTACAAACTATCGGAACGTGAAAGGATCTTTCAAATACATATTAACTCAATGCACATACATATATATATTTGAAAATCCATCACTTGTTTGTTCTTAGAGCATACATTATGAAATATATTATTTACCAGAATATTTTCCTTTGACCCTACAAAGCATGCATTGTTTTTTTTGTAATAGAATTGATAAATAAACAAACATTCCTTCAGCAGACATTTACTGCGTTATGTTTGTATTGATCGTTTAAAATCGATTTCATGTTTATTGTCGCGTATTTTCTCGTAAAACGCCTTAGGAAGAGCGAAAATCAATTGAATTAGTCGATAGATTTTATTAGAAATCCATTTAGTCATTCAAACATTTTTTTTTGTTTATGTTGGCCGTTTTAAACTGTCTGTTTGTTGTTAGCGGTGTAAATCACTATGTACTCGATTATTAAACTGAAATTACGTAGAAATGAAACAATCCTTTCGGCGATCGATAACGTTTTAAATAATATTGAAGGGAATAAAAAATAATTTAAATGATAATTGTAAATATGTTCTAAATAAGTTATGAATATTACATTTATTTTGGGATATTTTAATTTGCTCTGTAATCCGATGCGATAGTCGAGTATGCATTCCTTTCTAACTTCCAAAAATGCCTTCATAAGATGTTGTTGTATAATGCAGTTGGTTTATTTGCCTGAATGTAAGTTATACAAGAAGGAATTGATATTTGTACAACCTACGTTTAAAAGAACGTACGTTTGCAGCATCTCTTTATGAAGGTGCATATCATTTTAATGGGCGCGTTTAAAAAGGTTTATTGACACTTCAAGTTTCTTTAATTTACATCAATGTCATGCATAGTGTATCTTTGGAAATACATGCAAGATAATATATGACAACCATACAACTTAACCGAAATACGTTATCATACAGTTGCATGCATTAATTATTCATTACAAAAAACATGATATCACCTCATAAACAAATACGAAACATGATAATATTTAGATGATAATAACTTATTAACTCGCACTTGTTTTGTATTCATACGTAAATTACAAATATACACAATGTGTATTGTTCTACTATTAAGCCTATCAGACCGCGTTTCTTTTCGTATACGGAACTATCTTATTGAATGTTTTGAATTGCAGCCAAATAAAGGTTATTGTTCATACAATTTCTACTCTTAGTTCCTGTCCATTATACATGAAACATATGAGGCCAGTTGTCACAATGAAACACGTCATTGTTTCATCGCTTCTAAATTCATACCGTCATACGATACACTTTTAATGTTCTGGGCTACATTGATTTTTGACGCCATCGTGTCACCGCTTCCATATGACGACTACACTTTCACTGTTAAAAGCTATATGCATAGGTCATCGGGTTTATAGCGTTAAACTTTATTAAAATTTTCTTTCTGACGGGCGTTTCTTGTTTGATTGTTTGATTTTTTAGCAGTCACATAAACAACATGTAATAGAGATCTTTACACCCATTATTGCTGCTTCTTCCAATATTTGCGCGATGATGATCTGAAATACTAACTTTACGATGCTATATTCTTTAATCTTTTTATAAAAAGAAGGGATGTAATTGACACTTGTTCGTAATTTCATTTCATCGTTCCTCAAAAAGGTGCAATTTTGTTGCTCTGGTCTCTTTCCTACCATTGCGTAATTAAATGGAAACTAAATCGAATGCGTGTTAATTCTCTTTTATTATTGTTTAATATGACTTGCAATGCTATGAGGTTAAATGTTATTTACACTTACATGTATATGTATCATGACTATTGCTGGGCCAAAAGTGAGGTTTAGCGCTATAAAACCGGTTTAAACCACCAATTCTTTGCATTGACCGTTCCAAGGCGGTGAAAACAGCTTTATTCTTATGTGTGTTTATGTAGTTTTGTATTTTACTGTTTTGTACTGTTTTGGCAATTTATCACTTGCCTTAAATAAAGGACCAACTCATTGTATATAATGAGAATGCAATACTGCTCCAGCAGCTAGAGTTTCACATCTTTATATTGTCTAAATGCCAACAAACATACAACATTTTCGATTGCGTTTTGACATCAAAGCAGAAATAACGACAAATGTATTGTGTTTTCTTGAACAGCATGTGTACGTTGACGTCTGAACAATTCACTTTAACTCCGCGAATTTCTTTGCGTAAGGAAACATTTGCCTAAAGATTGCTTAATAAATTTACCGATTAAAACTGACGCATAGTAGACTGATCTAACCATCAACACATGTATTGATTTGTATTTGATATATGTGTGTTTATTTCATTTTGATATATATTTTAAACATCATTCATAAACCATTCTGTTTAAACTTAACTAAAAAACTAAAAATATCAAACTAAATAGGAATGCAACCATTTGATGATGAAATTGATGAAGCGAAACATCATGGATTATTGGGAGAATCATTAGTGCGGCAAATCATAACCTTATAAATACAGCCCATGAACTCAACACAAACTGAAATCATTAGAACATTAATAAATTCATTAAATAAATTAACGTTATGAGCTTAAGCATGCTCTGTTCATGCAAAGGTATATAAAGTAACCCTCTGTATCTCAGGTTGATTTTGATAAGGGATTTTTTTATATAAAAGTATTCAATAAATCACAATATATACACGATCTTATAGGACAATTATATATTACAAGTGATTATAACACACTTATATATTACACGTGTTATGTTGACGATGAAACGGTTAAAAAAACAGTGCTTCTATTTATTCCTTTAGAGTTTGGCATTACATATGTAGATTCCACATTCATGATTAAGATTTGCTCTCCAACAAGACCAATCACTTTAGTCAACAGATTTAGTGCATAATTTACACAATAGTATTCAAGGTTTAAACGACGAAAACAGAAATTATGAATGTTGCGAAATGCGATGCATCTGTTGCTTTGTCAGCTCAAGAATTTGAACGACGATGTTTGTTTTGTATAAGCTGTTAAATGGCTTCCATCTATTTATGACTGCAACTGATATGTCTAGAGCAGTGTTCGAAATTAACACTAGCCCGATAGCCCGGGGCTAGTTGATCTCGTTTCGGGCTACTGAAATTCCCTAGGTACGAGCCTGATAGGGCTAATGATTTTTCCAACTTTTGAAAATTAAAAATGCTCAAAAATATTATGTTCATCCATCGTTTCAACCATATCTAGTGTTTATTTAGTGTCGTATCGCGTTTCCCAACCCTCCCGATTATGTTGACATGACGAGAGTTTGAATGAAGATTTTTTTTATACCGTGCGTTTAAAATGCGGATCTACCCAGGTTGTTCAATATGCTGTACTTTCAGAAAATCGTACAATTCTACGAATGTTTTAAATGTCCACCATCTTGAATTTTGAATGATCTATTGGCGAATTAAAGCATTGCAATATAATATTTTAAAAGAATATGTCAATCAAATAATATATTGATTGTCTTTTTGCTTGGTTACTTTTTACTGTTTTTCATTTTCGGCAGTCAAACGTTATGCATATTTTATTTCATGGCAAAAGACGTATCTTGATATGTTTTCGGACAGCAGTGATTTCAATTGAAGCAAAATTCTGAATTTTGATGCAAGCAAGTTGCAATTTTCTCTTTTTTGACTCCTGCAAAAAATTAGCCTTGCATCATTTTGACACATTTGTTTTCCACAATCCAACTTGAAAAAAGGACCAGAAATGATCTTTAATGGAAATAATCAAGCTTTTGTGAAATTGTTTAAATCATTATTATGATAAATAAGCTTATACAAAACCTAACACATGTATTTAGGAACATTTCAAGTAACTTCAGTTTTTTGACGTTAATAATTTATATTTGACCCCTCATAATTTTGAGACCGTGGGTCATTTTGACTTCTGGTTTTCAAAATCTATTGAAATCTCTGGTATGTCGTTTCCGGATACGGTATTATCTGTCGATTTTAACTTATTTTCGACGTTATTGATAAAAAACATATATAATGATGAATACACATGCGGTGTTACGGACCGTCTGGTTGATATTTTTTCACATTGTACTCACCAGAATCGAACATAGAAAGACTATAAAAGAAGAACAATTAATTATTTGAAGGAGACACTGCCCTCTATTCGCATTATCATACGGCCTCAGACTATCGGCTTAATATTTCTGATTTCAAAGTTGGGACAATTGACACCTAAAATAATTTACAGACTGGATATAAATTAACATTTGCATCTTGACTGCATGTTAGGTATTGATTGACGAGTACCTTCATACAAATGTACATAAATATTATAATCGCATTGCGTCATTGAAAATTATAACAACATGTCTAGTTAATTGGGATGAACTGTTATTTGCAATCCTTATCAATTACACCCTACCTGCAATAAAAAAAACTATCCAGAACTGTCAAAAACATATACGTTTTTTCAACTTTTGATAAACAGTTCGGGCTAGTAAACTTTGGTTCGGGCTAGTGAAAAATATCATCTGGTAGCCCGAACGGGCTAGTGGTTTCAAAAGTGAAATTCGCACACTGTCCAGCAGTATTTCCATACCAGCCATCAAAAGCTGACCCATTATAAAAATCATTCAATGATCGCACACAAGTGTGTCTACATTGAGATGTTCTATGTGGATCCCTTCAAAGAGCTAAAACTCTATAACCGAGTCATTCGTAGACAGATAAACAGCACAGGTATGGACATAAAACATTTTTTAATCGGTTAGAATACCTATTGTTATCGAAAAAGTCTGGTAAACACCATGTATCGCGTCTTTCTATCCGCGCGTATAAAATCTAAACAAACAAATCCATTTTGACTCTGGGGAACCATATGATGACGTCACAGATTTTGTAACACAAAATACGCCTAACCAATTAAAATGCCAGTAGCAAACGTATTGCTTTATTGATTGACGACAGAGGACTCCCAAGATTTCCGTAAAAATAAACATTCGGGTTGTTTATTTACACATCGGAGTGAAAAAACAAAACAATTGATAGTGTATGAATTACGATAAAAGCTATCGTTATCGAATCATGAATGTTTATTGAACCGGAAATAATCCTTTAAATTGCACAAAGTTATGTGTTTCTTGTGTTTCTGCTGATTGAAACGATTTGTAAAGCGAAGCTAATTCGTACACACTTGTGTCCGACCAGAAATCGAACATTGATGGTCAACTTCTGAGGGCTGGTATCGAAATACTGCTGCAATTATTGTACTGATGTTAATTTTTCCTTATAAATTATATTGTTAGCTTTCAAAAACACCCTGCATGTAGTAGACGTCTTGTCTATTAGTTCATTTCCATCGAAACCCGAACATTTCGACAAAAGTTCTTTACTGTTGCGATATTCTTCATTTTGCTCAATTTGAGCAATTACTCATTTTCCCACAATCATTTCACAAATCGTAACCAACAAACACGTGAAACCACGTTTATGTAATGTAAAGTGCGAAAGTCCGGCAATTTGTTATACGCATTCACGAGTACTCATAATTCGAGAAACAATGAATGTACACTTTCAGGACAATATTCAAGTACAAAGCAAACCCGTGATTTCGGTTCAAATTTGGGCAAACGTCAACGTAGTTTTGACGTCGGGCCGACGTAGAGCCGACGTTAAATGCTTTCTTGGTACTAGGGCTATGAAAAGGCACCTTGCCGAGAGACACCACACAATAAATCCCAGTCTAAGATTTGGGACGCTAATCGTTCAAATGTGTTGGATCATCCCCCCCCCCATCCTAAACGTCATTGGATTGGATTGGATTGGGGTTATACACCGTTTTTAACATTATTTTACGTATATCCCGACTGTCAGTCCACCTTTCTATGTGCCTGGTATTTCAACACAGGTTCTGCACAATATTCGTCAAAACCACTGACTGCCTTCT
The DNA here is from genome assembly GCF_020536995.1 of Dreissena polymorpha. Classification (NCBI taxonomy): domain Eukaryota; kingdom Metazoa; phylum Mollusca; class Bivalvia; order Myida; family Dreissenidae; genus Dreissena; species Dreissena polymorpha. The sequence continues at coordinate 31,809,749 of NC_068360.1, read as the reverse complement.
CACAATAATTGTTCAGTGGTGTGAGATGAATGAATCACGTCACACTGACTTTATAAAATGTCGGCAATAATAATTGGTGAGTTAGGGTTCGAACCAACAACCCTGTGTTCCAAGTGGAACACGCTACCGACTGAGACATTTAGGCCCGGCACGTCGACGACGATGTACAAACAAATTAGTTCTTTGATATGTTTTATTAGTGACAAATAGTATATGCTTAGTAAAAATCTAAACAAATATATTGATACGATTGATAGATTGACAAGAAATGTGAAATGACAAGTCTAAGAGATAAATCTGAATGCACAGTCTTTGCAGTTTCTAATAGATCCTTTTGCTTATCCATAAGCTAAAAATGTCTCAGTGCACCTGTCTTGTCTTTACCCTTGCCATAATACAGCAGACGACATTGAAATACAGTTGACTCTCGTTATTTCAAAGCCGGATAATCGAACAATTGGATATCTCGAAATAAATGGTAAGTACTTTCTATCAAATATATCAAATTATATTATTTGATTTTGGAAGATCCCCTTCTTAATGGTCGCCTTATAGACAGAAGGTCCATCTTCCAAATAGGCCACAGCACCGAATTCATCTAGTCGGATGTATGAAACACTTCCAGAAGATTTTCGTTTCCTGGATTTCGCAGATGATTCACATTCCAACTACCAACCCTTAATCCATGAAGAAATCCCAGGAGATCTACCTGCAGCCCACTTTGTTACAAGATATTTTGCATAGGACGCAGTGGCGCTGTTGGGGTTTTCAACTTCATGACACTTGATGAATGAAGCTGGCTCCGTAGAGAAGTAGAAGGCCACCTTATTGCTAAAAAGGTCATTTGGTGCTACTCGGAGCTCAATGGGGTGTTTTTTCTTCGCGTGGTAGCGTAAATCACCAGAACGGCTGAAGAGTTTGGGTCGATGATTAACAAAGAAGGGGCAGATGAGTTGATATCCAAATTGGCTTGTGTTCTGCAAGTACACAAGGGAAATACCTTACTGATGAGCTGATATGCTTTAACGTAGAATCTAATCATTCTCTGGAGTAAATCGCAATCGGGTAATCAAGCCAACTTAATTACTCAGCGTATGGTGCGCACCATTCATCATAGACTTCAATCTTCATTTTAGCATCATCATTTGTATCGGTTTCAAATTATCATATTGCAGGATTCATGCAAATTTCAGAAGTTTGACATCGAGTGTTTGTAACCACAGCAAAGATAAAAAAAATAATGAAGTGCAGATTTAATTGTTGGAGGAAGTGGTGTGTGTGTGTGAAAATAACTATTTCGTGAGCTGTGTAAATTGTACTGATACATATCTACTTTGCGTTTAGAATCCACTTAGGGATTTCACTGCCGTGAAATCTCATTAACCTGTCAACATGGATTGGTTTAGCTTTGTGATTCTGGGACTTCTTTATAAGATAGACAAGATCGTCTATCTTTTCTACTACAAGATATGGCCCTTGCCATTGTGGACGTAGTTTACTGCATACACCTGGTTTGCGTGTGGAATCCAGCAACCAGACAGGATCACCAACCCTGAATTGCCTAGTTTTTGCGAGAAGGTCATAATGTCGCTTGCGGTAGACCACCTTTTTCGCAAGAACTTTACGAGCAACATCATGGATGTGTTCCAAATTTGCACGTAGTTCTGACACATAATCGTCAGGAATAGGATTTTCGTTTGTACCAGACTCTGGTGGCAGTCCAATGCATGCCTGCAAAGGCAATGTGATTTCCCTACCAAAAACCATTTTATTTGGAGACTGTCCGGTGCTAGTGTTGATGGAAGACCAGTAAGCCATGAGCACTTGTGCCAGAAACTGGTCCCAAGTTCGTTGGTTTGAGTCAGAGTACATGGTGAGCATGGTACCTAGAGTGCGGTTAAAGCGCTCAATCATTCCATTGGACTGCGGATGCAATGGAGTGGACAGAGTATGCCTGATTCCCAACAAGTCGCACATGTTTTTGAAAAGAGATGAGGTAAAACAACTACCCTGATCCGAATGTATTGATAGAGGGACTCCAAATCGCGAAACATAATTGTCGACAAATGCTTTTGCAATAGTTTTTGGCTTCTTGATTTGGTATCGCAATGGCTTTAGTCCACCGTGTAAAGCAGTCGCATATCACACGGAAAAATGCATTATTAGATTCAGACCTGGGAAGCGGCCCATATATGTCCACAGCACTCCGCTCTAATGGGGCTAAGGTGTGATTCTGACCAGGGGTGACTTAGGCGGCTTAGATTTCTTGCGTGATACGCAATGTGTACACATCGCGCAGTACCTCTTAACGTCTTCTCGCATACTTGGCCAGAAGAAAGTTTGCCGAATCTTTCCTAGTGTCTTCTCGACACCCAAGTGCGCACCAGACGGAATGTCATAGAAGTAATAAAGTACATCTTCTCGTCTGTGAGACGGCACGACAATCTGATCCCATTTGTGAAGCTCATCCTCATGCCATGTGCGTACTAGGAAACCTCTACTAACGTTCAATCGGTCCCACATGCGCCAAAGGATTTTGACAGCAGATGCTTTGTCGCTGACGGCCTGCCATTGTGGCCTTGTCTCAGAACCTACAAGAGCTTGAATGAGGTATGCAATGCAAGGATCTCTCAGCTGCCCGGTTTTGATTTCTGTGGGTGACCATTTGCTCAGAGTAGCCATTGAAGGTTTGCATCCTTACTTTTTATTTGCTTTGGATCGTGTAACGGCCTTTAAGCGATCATTGTCATGCTTGTCTACTTCAGGGAGACAATTTTCAGTTGTAGCAGTTTGTTGCTCGGACACTTCATCACTGAGGCGTTGTTGCCGGGCACAATTACAGCACGGATTGCGTGAAAGGGCATCAGCATTCCTGTGCTGTGACCCACTACGGTGCGTAACCTCAAGGTTATACGTACCAAGCTCCTGTAGCCAGCGTGCAACTTGCCCAGTAGGATGTTTCTGGTTTTTCATCCAGCTTACCACTGCATTATCTGTCCGGACAAGGACTGGCTGTCCGTACAAATAGGAGTGAAGTGCTTTCAATGCATTAATTACTGCAAGCAACTCCTTCCGTGTAACACAGTATGCTTTTTCATGGGAGTTGAGAGCCTAACTGTAATATGCAATCACAGTTTCGGTCCCGTTTTGAATGTGTGAGAGGACAGCACCAGTTGCTATGTCACTGGCGTCAGTGTTCAGGACAAACTTGGAACCAGGAACCGGATAACCAAGAATTGGTGAGGAAGTTAGAGAAGTCTTTAGAGATTGGAATGACTCGTCGCATACTTGTGATCACTCAAATTTGAAGCTCTTATCCGAAACCTTGTGCAAAGGTTTCGCTTTAAGCGCAAAATCCTTGACAAAGCGCCTATAGTATGAGCAAAGTCCCAGAAAGCTCTTAACTTCCTTTGCATCTCTCGGCGTTGGCCATCTCAGCACTGCTTCAATCTTTGCTGGGTCCATCAGAAAAAGTCCCAGAGATACCATCCTCTGAGACAATGTGGCCAAGAAATTTTATTTTCTTTTGAAACAAGCTGCATTTTGAGGGCTTACATTTAAGGTTAGCATCAAGAAGCCTTTCGAAGATATGTTCGAGGCGGGCTAAACCTTCAGGCACAGTGGCACATGGAACCACAATGTCATCCATATATAGGAGGCACTCGTCCCATTGTAGACCTCTTAGAACGTTCTCCATCAGCCTTTCGAATGTAGATGGAGCATTTGCCAGTCCAAAACTCATTACTGTAAATTGGTACAGCCCCATAGTTGTTGCAAAAGCGGTCTTTTCTTTGTCAGCATCGCTCATACCGACCTGCCAGTAGCCGCTATTAAGATCGAGCGAGCTGAAATATTTGGCTCCAGAAAGTGAATCGATGCAATCGTCAACCCTTGGAAGCGGGTATGCATCTTTGATGGTGACGTCATTTAGGCGCCGATAGTCTATACAGAACCGTGGGGTGCCATCTTTCTTAGTTACTAGAACAACTGGAGAAGCCCATGCATTGCTTGACGGCTCTATGATGCCACGTTCAAGTATTTTGGTAACTTCTTCCTTTTCAAGTGCACGTTTGCAAAGTGGTAAACGCCTTGGCGGTTGCCGAATTGGTACAGCTTTACCAGTGTTGATGACATGTTTGACTAGTGAGGTTCGCCCGATGTCCTCTGAAGATTTGGAAAAAACAGGACTGTACTTACAGATTAAGTTTTGAAGATCAGATTTTTCCTGCTCATTTAGATGGACTGAACTTCGATCATACAGATCAGTAAGGTACTCTGGCAAAGTGTTACATTCAACTTGTTGAGTCACACGTGCAACACGATGTTGTTGCGTGTTCTCAAAGAAAGGTTTGCAGGTGCCAAGATACATTCGTTTGAAGATTGTGACAGGTTCTGAACCATAGTTAACAACATTAACTAGAACATTTTCTGAGTGTATTTAAAAAATACCGCTCATGGGGAAAACTTCCTTTTCAGCCATAACGTCAGGATCTGGTTCCACAAAACCAAGTGGTGCCATATATTCAGCAAGGGGAATATTGACTGGAACCCACATTCTTGAATGTGCAGGTATCTTGACCGTGTCACGAACCTTTACACGACATATTTGACTGGAGCCGCCCACAGTTTGCAGTGGTACAATATCGGACCCCATCACCAAACAGGACTTTCTGTAATTGATGTGGTCCACATTTTGTCGAAGAAAATCCTGACCTAGGATTCCATCTGAATCAATGTCACCAACCACAAAAGTAACATCGTAGCACCCCTTACCAAGCTGAACCACAAAGTCGACTTTGTCAAGGATTTTCATTTGTTGCCCACTCACTGTGTGAAAAGATTGAGAAACTGGGGTCATATAAAAATTGCCATATTGTTGGATGTATGCATGTGTTTGAGTTGAAATCAAGGACGTTGTCGCGCCACAATCAACAAGAAATCTAGCAGGCTTAGAAGCAACCATGCAAGTAACATAGAAACCATTGTCATAAGTGTGTGTATTCGCACCGGCTCGTGCAGAATGCATTGGAACAACGTTATCATAACAATATGTGGGTCTGTTAATAATCTGCACCGACTCTTGACCCTCAGAGTCGGTTGAAACTAGTTTTCCGACCTATTGTCGTTCATCTGACGACGAGATGAAGCGCCATCAAGAACATTGTGTTTCTTCGCAAACATGCGATTGGGCGGTTGTTGATTGTGGTGTAGTATTTTGGTGGTGTTTGTGAACCTGTTTCTCTCAGTCATTGTTCGGGCAATCGCGCCAGTAGTGATCATTGGCCTTGCAGCCAAAGCAACCATGTGACTAGGGCTTTTTATGACGAGAGTTCTGAAATGGTGGGCCTCTGGGACAGACCTTTTCTAATCTGTCCAGACGTGACTCGATGCGCTGAAGACACTTGCGCATATCAGTGTCAGAGTGTGTAGAGATCTCTTCACTGAGTGCCCTAACAAATGTTGAATGTTTTCCAAGAACTGCCTCGTATCGCTCAATAACATTAACAATATCTGCGATTGTGCGACAGCCATTATCAATGCACTGACACTGCATATCGGGTGAAACCTGTTTATAAAGTTGGTTGAGTGCTAGGCGCTCTTGTGAATGTATGTCCAGGTCCTGGTAGGCTCTCTGGGCCAACTGGCGTAGGTCATCCGCTAGAGCTGCAATTGATTCACCCCTTTGCCTGCACCGGCTTTCGAACTTCGATAGCCAAAGGTTTAGATGCTTGCTGTTACTGAAGCGTGAAGCAAGTCTTCTACAGAGCAGAAAATAATCCCTTTTTTCAGATTGGGACAAGCTCATGTAGAATGACCTTGCGGAGCCACGTAGGCAGCTGGCTAAGACGAGACATATAGATTTATCATCCCATCCAGAGAGCTCTGTACAGTCCTCAAAGTGTGACATGTACGCTTCAAAGTCACCGGAGCCCTCATAATTATCTGGCCTTATTTAAGAAGGATAAACTACTGGAATTGTAGGGGGAGCAAGATATAACGTAGTTGTAGCTGTACGTAGTAATAGTTGTATGTGACCTCGGTTTACTGATTTGTGTGATGAAATAAATTTAAACTGCTTTATCAATGTTGTTGTTTTTTTCTTTCTAGGCTGGGTTCGTATCACTCGGAAAATTATTTGAAAATAAATCCGCGCTTCTGACGCCAATCGTAATACTTAGACACTTCTAAGTTGTCAGGATAGAACAAACGACCGAGTAAAGGTTTAACAAATCTATTCAAATCGTAGATCGCGACTTAATAAGTTTGGTTTATGAATAAATAACTATAAGTATGATGAAGGTGCGCAGCATCACTGTTACTTGATTAATAGTGTAAATAACTTAAAAGAATACTTAAGAGTTTACAGAACTATTCCCTACCATTATGATGGCTTTAGCTTAAGCTGGTAGGTTTCCGACTTTGAATGACATGGATTTTGAGTCATTGACCGAGGTGAAGAATCCGTGATGCTGCGCTCTATTTATAGTGAAGATGCTTTAGGATTCCGAAACTTAGGCGTCTCAACAAATCAACGTGCACTATGGAATTCCTTAACCAATAAAACAAGTTTACAAAGAGCCATTTTCCTAAACAGCATTTCGGAATCCTAAATCAACAAAGTAAGTCAATAATATGATTTGTTACATTATAAAAAGCAATATGTATTAAAACACATTACATTAATACATAATATCAGGCAGAAATGTTCTGCATTAAAAGTCTGTTTAACATTTTAATAATACAATGGAAACATGAAACTATACAATGCATAGGCTTTCTATGCGTAAAAAAAATAGTTCCAAAGCATTCGCAACTGGAACATAACTTTACCAAAATGCAATACACAAATGCATCCTTAGATTAATAATACAAGTGAAAGCAATTAATTTTGGAGAACAATAGTTAGGAAAAACAAATTATATTGTGCAATTTAAAATGTAGGTCGTATTCCTACACAGCTGGCTGACAGCGTCATAGTAAACAAACATGGAGCGTACTTTTGGATTGGAATTACTGAATTGTGATAAACAATGGATTGTTAGCAAGTATCTGGAGTTAATAAAACATATGTAAGTAGATTTAATTGATAATATCATAATTATTACATATTACATTATAACATATATGGAATGCTAAATAAGTGAAAGTATAGAATTTAATCAAAATATCAGTAAGTTATGAGAGACATATGTATTCATGTAACATAGTCTTGTATGTTTAACAGTATGCAATGAAAGAAATTAATTGTAAATCAAGATAAGTGAATTGAAACATAAGAAATTATTACCAATTCAGATCCAATATTATGTTACTCAGTTGTCTATGAATATTCAAAGAATTTTTGTTGTATGCCTTAACAAAAATGTTTATTGGATGAAAGGTAGCATTATTTATATCATCATATATTTTTTGCCAAGCATTGTTTGCTCATACATTAGCAAACATAGTTTAACCAAATCAAATACATCCTTTAGGAGATGTCTTATCAGAGTATACTTATTAAGCAAAAGTCGTTTAAAGCTTCATAAGGACACAATTTGCTTAGTACTATAATTCTGTAATAGTGTAATTTGTAAGTTGTTTACTCGGCCTTGAAATTATCTCTTAAATAGAATATGCGTTGTCTTTATCAATATTATTGAGGACTCATTTAAAGCAATACATGATAATACCTTTGCATGTGCGTATTAGAAAAGATTAACGTTAAGTAGAACCTGAGAAACAATTAAGCCATTCAATGAGCTTTCCAGTTAAACACAAAGTGTTGTATCTTTTGGAGAGTCTAGAACAGATTTAAGCTTGGATAATTTTTACTCTGCTTGTTTGTACATTTTATTGTACTCGTAGTGTTTAGAAATTGTTCACCATGTCACTTAACTTTATATTTTAAAATTTAATAGATATTAGATTTTATGTTTAAAATCTCGTGCAAACAAAATCAAAGGATCTGCACTTTGTCAATAATGATCATTTTTGTCATTTCCTTGGCAAGAATTTAGTTAACTCTCATAGTTTAGTGTTATTTCAGTGTTAACTTCGAATAAAATATCTCAAAATGTGACATTTTGGCATGGTTAGCGAAACAATGCACACCGTGAGCTTAATTACTGCATTGATCTGTTAATAAACTTGTGTGACATTGTTTTTTTCTGGATATCTTTTTTTGTTTTTATTGCATACAACACATTTTGAAATTAAGAATGTACCAAAATGTCTCAAATGTCATAACTCTGGTACATATTGTTCATACATGTACCTATTTTTTATGAATTCTGAATTTTGAAATATTCCATGTATTTTAAATATCTTGAAATTATATATTTTACTGTATTTTAATTAACTTATCAGTCTAAGCATACATCATAAAAGCTTTCCATAGTCCATGTCTGTCACTGCAGTTGAAATATTAAACTTGCTACATAACAACACCTTCTGTGTAGTTCGATGATGCTCATGTACTTCTTAAACAGCTTCGCACCTTAAAACTGGTACAAATCTGTTGACGAATCCTTTTCAAGTCTAAAAAAACAACAGAAGAATAACGCAAAAATATGAATCATGATATTAAAAAAAGACAAGTGAATAGGAAGAAAATCTTATACTTCAAAAACATGTTTGTTAAAAAAGATAACAGATAAAATTTTAACCGTGTGGTATATTTAAAATGTTCAGTTTTGAATAAAAAAGTGTGAACAATACACAATTAATTCAGTATTCCATCATTTAAAAATTGGTTCATTTGATATATTATCAGTACAGATTAAAACATATGTTCTAGAAACTTATAATTATTTGTTCAGGTTAATTGCTGGATGTTATTTAAGTATACACTTGCCTTGGACATTATCACTTTCATGCACACACAACGTCTTGGTGAACAGGACCATCATCATCATGCAAATCTACCATGACAGTTAGGCATATTTGAAGGATACCAAAATGGAATCTGAAACATAAAATTTATGTGTCAATTGTTGTCCTGAGATTAAACAAAAACTAATGAAATTTGCTACATAAACATGTGTCATTTAACTAAGGGTGTCACGATACGCTCACCTTACGATACAATACGTATCGCGGTACAGTGTGTAGGATGCGATACGTATCGCGATACGTATTGTCAGATGGAAACAACATACAAACCATTTAAAACCATTTTTCCATTTTTTAAGACCTCTACATATGTGTCATACAATATACAAAATACCATATAATGTCATGCAAGTACACGAATTGACAATTAGTTATTATTATTTACAAATCTAAAACTTTGATTAAATATAAACACGAAATTATGAATATGTTTAAAAAATACGGACTGCTTTATGTTTCTTTTACTTCGATAGATTATTTAAATTAAAAATATAACATGTTTACCAACTAGTCAAACTGGCTATCTTTGCTTGTACCGTAAGAAACTGCAAGCGCAATTCGTAGAACCAGTCAAATATTGCACCTTGTTTCGTGGCGTAGGCGACACAGCACATTTTTGAGTGGTTGAAATTTAATTTAATGGTTTCAAAGAATTTGCGAAATTCTCAGCGGAATCACAAAATTACAGCTCCTGCTTAGGAAATTCGTAGCGACTAAGGTCGAGATAATAAAGCAAATGTTTATACGAAATAAACGCCTACCACTTTCTTACTGGTAACACAAAATGTTTCCATATTTTTTCATTAGAAGCCCGCTGGAGGTGATTTCAATTCAACGTCCGCAATTTTTAGGGCGAATTACAGTTACTTCCTTTGAAATGCGTCATAGAAAATGCCGTACCGTAACGTACCGTTCGGACTCGGAGGCGTATCGTGAACCGTACCGAGGGGAGACTATTACGATATACAGTCCCACGGAGCACCGTGACACCCTTACATTTAACCCCACCCACTAATTAAGTAAAAATCAGCTGAAAAGTGAAAACACATATAAAGACAATTACTTGAGTGCATATACACCGAATTTAATATATTTTCGGTAAAATATCCCATTGACTATTTTCGTTATTGCACCAGAAGATTCAGTGTTTACATGTACAATGGTTGCCGGCCCGCAAGCGAGGCATTGGTTCCTGGCTAAGAAGAAAAATAATTTTGGCGTTCTCACCGCGGGTAGATTGCAGACTTTACAACCGTGCAAATGTTAACTTGTAACATTGAAAGATTTAAAGATACGCGTTGACTAATCTCGACGTGTTAACATGCTCACAGTGGCAATTGGCACTTCATTAAAGTTACTGTTGCAAATTTGTATACTTTAGCATTCACCTTTGTAAAGAAGCGTTATAGTTGTTACAAAGTTTTGTGCGTTGTGCATGCGATTTAAAAATAAAAGTAAATGTATATTTTACATTTTGAACATGTAATTTTTTATTCATTGAACAATTTTAAATTGGACAATGCACAAGATGAACATTTGAGATGTCTCAACCTTAAAAATTAACATTGTTGAAAATTGAAACAATATATATTAAACATTGTTTATTTGAACGGATATTATTTGACATGTATGTATACTATATAATTGCAGCATGGAACATACCAGCTGAATATTCAACACGTGCAACATTTCTTGTAATGAATAATATTGGCGGTCTTTCCCTTCCATAGGGGTAGAGTATAAACAGGCAGATGTGGTTATCGTTCCTAGCGCTAGTGTAGTTAAGAGCAGACTGACTTGCAACGCACACTCATAACCTTAGTTCTTCGCAGGCGAAGAACTAAACATCAAACAATTGTTAAATTATAAGTGTCACGGAAGAGAATTTGACGTACCATTTTGGTCAAAAGCACAAATACGCCAAGAGCTAAAAATAGATATCACCGCGGTGAAACAATTGTTACCGCAATGACAATTTTGTCACTGCGGTAATAAATTTATTACTGCGGTGATATATTTGTAAATGCGGTGATACTTTGTCTGACCCAAAGAGTTTGATAAGAGCTAAATCAAACTGACCAATGAAATAACGTCTTGCAAAACGGCAATTCGGCGAATATTTACTGCGAGTATATTTACTGATAAGTGTCATAAAACCGGGTATACCTAGAAAGCAGTGGACCGTTAAACAAGCGATAACGGATTAATAGCACAAGTCTTTAGCAATAGCATTCCTATGATCTAATTGCGATCAAGCAGATGATATGCAAATACGTGCAATTTAACAAATAAAATGTACCATTCACTAACCATTTATTTACTCAAACCGATAAGTGTGACAAACAGCTGGCGATCTCTATATTTCAAATCAGTTTACTTAATTAAATCAGAAAAGGACAAAAACATATGAACAAAAACATATGAATAAACTTATCAACTATCTATAATTTAGGTTTTAGAATTATCTTGAACTAAGCTCATCGTTTAAGGGGATTGTCTATATATTTCTCATGTGTGAATTTGTAATTTGATCTGTCCGTGGGTTGGTGGGGTTATTTGAATCAATTAAGTATACGACTATAATTACTTAGCCAAATGGTTTTTTGTTATGTAAACAAGGAGATGTGTTCATTACACTTGAACATTCGACCAGTGTAAGTAGCATATGAAATATGGCGTTTAAATATTTGCATACAATGATGACGTGTCCTCACATATGGGAGGGAAAGACCGCCAATATTATTTATCACCAGAAGTGTTGCACGTGTTGAGTATTCAGATGATATGATCCATGTTGCCATTATAGATTATACAAACATGTCAAATAATATCCGTTCAAATAAACAAGGTTTGATATTTTATGTTTCAATTTTCAAAAAATGTTACTTTTTAAGGTGGATACATCTTACAAGTTCATCTTGTGAATTGTCCATTTAAAACTGTTTAATAAATAAAAAAAATGTTCAAAATGTAAAAATATACATTTACTTGTATACACAAATCGCATACACAACGCACAAAACTTTGTCACAACTCTTACGTTTCTTTACAAAGGTAAATGCTAAAATATACAAATCGGCGGTATTAACTTTAACGAACAGCCGATTTCCACTGTGAGAATGTAAACACGTCTAGATTGACCAACGCGTATCTTTACATCTTGCAATGTTACAAGTTAACATTTGCACAGTTGTAAAGTCTGTTATCTATACGCGGTAGAAGCGACAAAATTATTTTTCGTCTGAGCTAGGAACCAATGCTGCGCTTACAGGCCGAAAACCATTGTGACACGAAATTTTAATCCCGGATAAAATGTCTGGGTAACAAGCTGATGACTACCGGTTAAATGTAAACATTGATTCTTCTAGTGGAATAACGAAAATTGTCAACTTCGGTGAATAAAGTATGTATCAAAAATGTTTTTGTATCATAAACTGTGGAATATTTTACCGAAATTATATAAATGTGGTTGTATTACTCAAGTAATTTTCTTTATATGGGTTTTCACTTGATTTTGACTTTTTAGGACAACAATTGAAACATACATGTTTTGTTTCAGATTCCCTTTTGGTATCCTTCAAATATGCTTAACAGTCATGGCAGATTAGCATGATGATGGCCCTGTTCACCAAGACTTTGTGTGTGCTTGAAAGTGAAAAATGCCTAAGGCAAGCGTATAAATGCTTCTGGAATTATATTTAATACATAAGGAAAGATAACACCGGTGTCTCTCCGCTGAAGCACATGGGCAGACTTTTTAACGAACCCAAGGACAAGGCTGATAAACTTAACAGGCAGTACGGATCAGTTTTTACACAGTAGAACCAGAAACATGTCCCTAGTTCACCAGGTACACCTCTACCATCCATGTCGGAGATCTGTGTCACCGAAGAGGGTGTGGAGAAGTTGCTGCGCAAAAACAAATCCGAGGAAGGTTTCAGGACCTGACTGTATATCTGGCCGTATCCTGAAGGAATGTGCAGTTGAACTGCCTCCAATCCTAACCATGATTTTCAACGCCTCACTATGTGATGGAGCTGTACCAGACGACTGGCGACATGCGAATGTAACCGCCATCTACTAAAAAGGGTACTCTCCATGAAGCCGCAAACTATAGACCTGTATCCACACCTCGTAATGCTGTAAGATGCATGAACACGTCTTAGTAAGCAGCATCATGAAGCACCTTGACACCCACAAAGTCCTACATGACTGTCAACATGGATTCCGAGCTCGGAGAAGCTGCGAGACACAGTTACTTACACTGTACCATGAACTGGCTTCGTCACTAGACAAGAGGACTCAGACAGACATGGTGATCATTGAGTAAAGCGTTCGACATGGTCACCCACAAGCGATTACTGAAGAAGATAGAACACTGTGGCATCAAGGGGAATACACTGATGTGGATCCAGTCTGTTCTCACCGGGAGAACACAACAAGTATTGGTGGAGGGTTAGGCGTCGGATACAGTACCAGTCATCAGCGGAGTACCACAAGGCTCAGTCCTGTGAGCTCTACTCTTCTTGATCGTTATCAACGTTCCCCCAGACTGCGTCCAATCCAGCAAACGCCTTTTTGCCGACGACTGCATTCTCTACCGCCAAATCACATCAGATATAGATCAAGCCATACTGCAAGATGACCTCAACTCTTTAGCCACATTGTAAAAGACATGGGGCTTGGAATTTTACCCCCAGAAGTGCAGTGTCTTGAGTGTCAGCAGATCTAAAAGACCTTTATCTACCACTTGAAAGGCATTCCTCTTACTATAGATAAAACAACGAAATACCTAGGCGTAGACATTCAAGCTAACATATCCTGGAGGCAACACATACTAAGAACAACAAAAAAGGCAAACAGTATGCTCGGATTTGTACGAAGAAACTTGCACAAGGCTACTGAATCGACTAAAACAAATGCCTATTACTCCATGGTTCGATCAAATCTTGACTACTGCTCCTCCAATTGGAGTCCCTACCAGAAGGACATGATACATAAAGTTGACATGGTTCAGCGTAGAGCAGCGCGCTTCGTCACCAATCGATACAGAAACACCAGTAGCGTCTCAGACATGCTTGACCATCTGCAATGGGAATCGCTTGAGGCAAGGAGAGGGAAAACTCAACTGATTATGCTATATGAAGTCATCAACGACTTAGTCGATATACCAGCTTCGAAGTATTTGACACCAGTTACCTGCAGGACAAGAGCGGCAAACCACCATAATCTCCAATAGAGGCAGTACTCTACATCTACAGACACCTTTAAGTACAGCTTCTTCCCACGGACTATACCGAAGTGGAACAAACTACCAGCCAGCACCGCTGAGACACCCTCCTTGGTATCATTCAAGAGGGAGCTGTCGTCCCAACCCTTCTGGGGGATACCACTTCCAACAACTACTTTTCCAAATGACGAGGGAGCTGTGCCAGCGGGGTATCACTTGTACCCTGGCAGCGCTACGCAATCTGGATTGGTCACTCTGATGGAGGGTAGTAGTTGGTATCTTATTTCTGTTATCATCTTTTACTTTTGCAACCTTACTTGACCGATGCTATATTTCTATTTCACACTTTTAATCGTTTTCTTGTGAACCGTTAAATCATTGTCAGTGATCACAGGTTAACGTACGATGCAGATGTAGATGTAGATAATAAAATAACAACCTCCAATTAATCTGAACACATTATTATAAGATTCTAGAACATATGTTTTAGTCTGTACTGATAATATATCAAATTAACCAATTTTTACATGATGGAATACTGAATTAATTGTGTATTGTTCAAACTAATTTATTTTAAACTGAACATATTAAATAAACCACACTGTTGAAGTTGTATCTATTATCTTTTTTAACAAACATGTTTTGTTCAAATATAAGATTTTCTTCCTATTCGCTTGTCTTTTTTTAATATCATGATTCATATTTTTGCTTCATTATTTGTACACACTTTTTGTATAAATAAAAGACAAAGAAAGTAAAACCACTTAAGTTTAAATGTGGTATTCTTCTGTTGTTTTTCAGACTTGAAAAGGATTCGTCAAAAGAGTTGTACCAGTTTTTAGGTGCTAAGCTGTGTAAGAAGAACATTAACACCATCGAACGACACAGAAGGTGTTGATATGCAGCAAATTTAATATTACAACTGCAGTGATAGAGACTGGGACTCTGGTCCGTGTACATACCGTCTTTTCGTTTTGCATTCGACAACACGAAACACGAAAATAAACGCATATTAGTTCATATTCCGATTTTCTTATAACCGAAACAAATACAAAAAACAAAGAACAAATCGACTTATTTATATCGTTTTTCGTTTTACTAATTTCAAAACAAAACACGAAACGTGTATGTCTATTCCTATTTCGTTTCAATTTAAATTTAAAAAAATCAATATTTGAAAATTGAAATAAAGCGCCTGCTCTCATTTATCGTTCTTGATTTGATAAAACGATACACGGAAAACGGAAAACGAGGGGCGCTGCGCAGCTTTATTTGGATGCTAACTCATGATTAATCTTAGTGCGCAGTTTCCTCCCTTTGAAACTATTATTTTCAATAATAAAATGTTCACTATAACATGTATTATAGAGGAAGATAGACGAGTCTTGGCACAGCTCTTTTTGGCTAGTCTAATGGAATAATGAATAGATCAACAGTAAAGTTATATACCAATATACATGCCTGCTTTTGTTTCAAGTCATTGGATTTGATTTAATGTATAACATGCATTACAATAATCATTGCACAATAAAATATCTTTGTTCGGCTTAGCCTTTCTCTTCAAGTAATAAACAAATATCGAATTATTTACTACACTGTATTCATATCTGTTTCAGAAATGAAATAAAAAATCCACATTTTTGCTAAACATATACACATGTACATTCAATTAGTATGGTGAATTATTCCTAAGAGCATGCACGGCCTCATAAAGCCCTGTCATGGCACGTCGTGTGCCGTCCTGGCTCATACACTTCGGGTAACTGGCTGGCGGTGGGCTCTCGTACCAGGTGTCTATGCAGTTCTTGCATCCAACCAGTGAATTGCAACAAGTTGTAAATGTAGGCTGCGACACTGGTCCTGAATGTATTCATTTATGTTGTTATAAAGCTATCGGTTCACGCACTGAGTTCTTTTTTAATTTTATCAGCATGATTATATTTGGTGCTCCCTTTATAGAATAAAGAAAATTTGCTTATAACAATTATAAAAATATTTGGAACTCTTTGCGAGAACACATCATTCAAATAACAGAAAAATCAACGCTAAGTATAGTACATTATGTCAATTGATTTTATTTTATAAGTTAAAACTCTGTTGTTACAAATTTATTTATTTATTTTTAATAACGTTTTTGTTTGGTGTACACATTTAGTCCAGTTTTTGAAGGACTGTTAAAATGAACTGGATGTGTATAAAACGAATAAAAGAATACACTTTTCGACTAATAAATGTACTTTAACAGATCATGCAAGCGAATGCTTGATGGCGCGCTCCTCATATATATCATTTTCTCAGCAAATCATACACGTATTGTTACAAATGTAAACACTTTTCTATAATGGCATTCGAGTTTCATTTTAGGAGACAACCAAGGTCTTAAACGGAACATTTCAATGAGTGCAAGTAGATTCTAAAGGCGTGACGCATGATATTCGCCTTCTTTAAGAAACGTAACGTTTAAAGGAAAAAATATTAAGCGGCGTTATAATATCATTGGAATGTATATATCTTGTTAGCATTAACTATATCTTGGGCGCTCTTTCAGGAACATTAAATATGTTGTTTAATAAGTTATTAAATTGGCACATTTATTAATTATATTTAAGTTAATTTCATTTTCTTCAAGTGCAAAGCGGTTTCATATAAGGTGTTTAGTTATAACTCTTGTTTTAGAGCTATAATCACTAGACATATCACAATGCAGTTGTTAAATGCAACGTGTACTTGTTATTAATCGAACGAATTGGAAATTATATATTAGACACCTTGCACTTTACCGTTCCATAAGATTAAAACATTTTTTTTTATTTATTCTATTATGCAAGGTTACGTTAAAAGTAAACCATAGGTACATTTTAGCAGCCGCCGCCGATTATTGTGTCCTTAAATTGTCATGCGGGTCTAACGGGTAATACAAATAGGATTACGGGACGGGGTATTGCAGCTCTTAAAATGTAAGGAACTCTCCAATGCTAATAGGATTAAAACGAATTTGTTTGTTTTTTTGTAAAATAAGTACTGAATTTACATAGCATAGGGCAAGAACACGAAGTGTCATAAGAGGCTAATTATAGCCCTATCTAATCGGCTGGATCGGCATGAAATACCGGTACGTTGGAAAACCGTTCGATGTCAAGATTATGATCATTTCAAATTGGAAAAATACAATACCTGGAAAAACAACTGAAAATATCCACGTCTCTGTCCCTTACGGGCGTGTCTTTACCTTCACGAAAAAAGCACGTAGGATGTCATGCTGATGGAAATAAGTGATTAAGTCTTATGTAAGGGAGAAAAATACGCGCAAAAAGCCACTAAAGAGTTACCTCCCCAAGACAGCAGAACATCCCGCAAACGCCACTCGTTTTTGGTTTTTCGTATACCGTTTTTTCAAACCAAGAACGTTAAACGAGATCAAACAATCCGTTCCAATTTTCAAACATTTATTTTTGTCATATGAATTGAAACAAAATATGAACAGGGAAATCAATTTCGTTTTTTGTTTTATAATAAGTACAACGAAAAACGATATAAAGAGGTTAATTTTGTTTTCGTATTTTGTTTACGTTTCGGTTATTAGAAAATCGGAATATGAACTTATATGCGTTGATTTTCGTGTTTCGTTGTTTCGAATGTTAAATGAAAAAGGAAAAGACGGTATATTCACGGACCGACTCTGCTTAATTCAGAGGTGTTTACGGAAAGCTTTTTCTCTTAAAGAACTATATAAACAAACCATTTTATATTTATTTTTGCTCAATCAATACAAAGTGTATGCATTAATAGAGGTATATATTTATGGGTTTTTTTTGTTTCTATTTTATTACTGATATTGATTAGATGCATATGAACTCTGATTATGTATGTTAATAAAACAGTGGTTTCACAACAAATAACAGTATAAACCAATGATGCTTGTTTTTGGTCTATTAAAGTATCTTCAGTTTCCAATATTATTACAATATAAACATCTTGATTTGGGAAAAGGGCCTGGCTCACCAATTTGGGAAAAAGATATTGACAAAACTGAAAAAGGGGAAGAAATTTCTCAAAGTAAGCTTTAAATTTGAGGAAAAGTGCATCAGTATAAAGAAATTTTCTTTGGGGAAGGGGCCTTTGTCTTGAGGGAAGGGGCCTATATAAGGACCTTGCTAAAGAAGGAAACTAAGTCCTGTATACCCATATTGGTTTCTTTAGTATATCTAAATAAACACTACATTAATATTTGCATTACAATTTAATAAGCATACAAATCTTAAATTTTAAAGACTAGTAATTCAGTAGCAACTTCATAAAGAAGTACAGCAGTATTCACAAAGTTTACTCTGTTAATTTATGAATTTGCAAATCTTGCTATGCCAACACATAAAAGCATCAATTGACACTTAACAAACTATCATCATAAAAAAATTTGACTTTGGGGTTCACTATACCAACAAGCATATTAAATTGTACAAATAAATGAGCCCTATTTCATATGAAATCTGAATATCTAAAAATACTTAGTGAAAATACTCAACAGCCCCGGTCATGAAAGGCGGCTGCAAGATCTTATTAGGCGGCTGCAAGATCTTATTACCAATACACCATGTAATAAACATGAAATATTGTTCGATTTGTTGAATTGTCAAAATTTGTGATTAAATTCAATGTTTACTTTGATTTTTTTCTTTCACTGCAATAATTGAACCATCAGGTAATTAAACAGAACAGTTTTCTGGTTTGTCAATACTGGTCAATTAAATAGTTTAAAGAACATTACTCCATGACACTTTTGAACATGTATTTTTTTTTATTTGTTTATTATCAAGATATCACGTTAAGTCTCTAGAAGATACTTTCATCTACTCCATGAAAAGAATCAAATACAGAATGTAAATCTTATAAAGGCAAAACCACTGTAAACCATTAAAAATTATAAGTATATACAGATTACACACCATACTGACAACCAATCAAATAAAAAAGCATTAATTTTGAATGACTTGAATGATATTACGGTTTTAACTTATTGCATAGATAATTTGCATACTCATATATATTAAAATAAAATTTGTTAGAAAATATATGATTGTGATATAGATGATTATGTGTAAAAACATAAATAGAGAATATGAGTAAGCACCTCAAACGAAATATGCTGAGCAGCCTCACGAATAAGCTTCGGAAGGAAAGGCACAGTCTTTTCAAGTTTGCTTATTACATCATATAAAATCATGTCCAGCAAAAGATGTTTTCTAGGCTACACATCTCTTGGTAAACATAGACATGTTTTGACTGTTATCAGACTCATTTAGTCATTCGTTGTTCTACGTTGTGGTGCGCAAGAGAAGGCCGGTCGCATATGTTGAATCTTCTAATTTTTTAGGTGTAATAGTAGTTGGCACTTTATCCATTGTCAATATGGCCTCCAATATCTTAAAATAGACAATTGTCTTATATAAATAAAACCTACTTATTAAAGTGAAGTCATATGAATTTTATCTTTGGTATAATTATCTTACGACACAAGTTTCCTTATAAAGTAAATACAAATTAGTTCAGCTGCAGTGACAATGATTACATTGTATGTCCAGTATATGTCTAGTGTTATTTACCATACAGTATAACCTAGCACTTAAAATTTAATAAATTCCTCATTAAATCACCAAATACTTAATAATGCATTCTTTTGATGTCGTATTGCTATAGTAGTTAAATTCTCCACACAGTTCTATTTTTTTTCAATAAATCAACATCAATATACTTTACCCCACTCACCATAAACATTCATAGAAGTGTATTAAAAACGTGTTTATCCGGCTGACAAGACATCAAAGTCAATATTATGCATATTAAAACAGTTATCAAACACATACAACAATTATTTCCAATAATTTTAAATGACAATTGGTATTATAACCTAAAACGGATTGACGTGCATGATTCCAGCAAACCGTGCGTGGCGACAGTGGTCTAGTGGTAGGATGCTGATCTAGGGATCGGAAGGTCCCTGGTTCGAATCCCGCTCGGGGCACTGTATTTTTCTGAGCAAAAAATTAATCCCATGCTTGCTCCTCTCCACCCAGGTGTATAAATGGGTATCTGTGAGGGAAATAAGTCAATGTGCCGTGGCTGCCTTCGGGGCCATATGTAAACGGATGACTTAAATCCCAGTGATCGGGGGGTTAATGTCGAAGTCGGCTGAAGATGCATACGTTGTCGAAGCAGACTATAAACCGCACCTTTAACCAATCAGTTGATTTTTGAAAGTATCTACACATCAAGAATCCATTCTGGAGCACTATCTGATCTGTTGGTGATAGTGCCAACCTGTAAAAATATATAGGTAATTTTTAGGTAATATACATGTTTATTATCTGTAATATTGTTAACATACCAAGCTTATAACAAAGAAACAACAGTTTAAAACTGCCTAAACAGCTAACTGGTAGAGCGTTTGCCTCGAGTGCATTAGGTTGTGGGTTCAACTCTTAGCCGCATCATACCAAAGACGTATAGAAACGGTACCAGTTTATACCTGCGGTTAACGCTTACCACTTTGCAGGAAAGCATTGGCTTCTTCTCAATATAAAAAAGTGAAACTCCAGCTGCTGGAGCAGTATTGAATTTTTATTAAAAACAATTAGTTGGTCCTTTATTTAAGGCAAGTGACCGATTGCCCAAACAGTACAAAACAGCACAATACAGCACAATACAAACCAAATAAACACAAAATATGAATAAAGCTGGGGTCACCGCCTTGGAACGGTCAATGCAAAGCATTGGGGGTTTAAACCTGGTTATAGAGCGCTCAACCTCACACTTGGCCCAGCAATATTCATAATACATTTAAGTGTAAATAAAATTTAACGTCATAGCATTGTAACTTAAATTAAACAATAATAAAAGGGAATTAAAACGCATTCAATTTAATTACTATTTAATTACTCAATTGCATTGAAGATACAAGAGTAACAGAATTGCAACTTTTTGACGAACGATCAAATAAAACTATTCTCAAAAATGAAATGAGACCCTCGTGGTGATGGATTGCATCAGGAATGAGGTGTCGAGTGTGACTAATAAGTTGCCAAAACTTGTTTCAGCATCGACCTTAAATAAATTTTATAATCTAACCGTCAAATATAATTAAAACAATATATCACACTGATGCCAAACAGTCCATTTTATAAAATAAACATTGAAAAGGCGAACAATACATGATTCTTCTTTTAACGTATGTATCACGCAAAATCTCTGTCCTGTGGTCCCTTGTACTCTCATACACGATGAAAGCCCTGTCTCTATTGTACGTCTTTGGTAAGAGAGAACACAATTGAACTAGGTTAGATGGTGAAAATACATAGGGCATGAATATCCCATCAAATGGGAATGTCACTCCACCACAAATTAGTTGAACGTAACCAAGCTGAGTCTGGTCTGTGTTCAAGAGATAATGGGGGTAAACTTCCATGTCAAATCAGAATTAATGTTTAAACCTAAAACGTTAAAGAAACAAATCTAAACTAATAAATGCCATTTGAAGTGTGCATTTACATTTTGTTAACAAGTAAATTATTTACAAATTACAGCGAGCAGGTGGTCGAGAACCACTTATTGTTTGATCCAAAGTGCCTAACACCTATCTGCATCCATGAATATAACAATACTGATGATGATATATTGAAATCTTAATAAATCCTTACCTTGGACCTATCAAGACTATGAAGTTAAGCTGGACAGTAAGTTCTTCCACGATAACAGAAGGCAAGCTACTTCTAACTACAATTTGTACCCTAACACCGGTTGAATTTGCGGTTCACTGCTTTATATGGAAATGCGTTGTAAAATGTTGAATTATGATTCGTCAACTTGTATTCTGTACAATTGTATAGAGTACACTTCTTAGATGCTGACTTGTGGCAGATTACTAAAACCGATTGTACAACTTAAAAAATATTCAAGATGCTAATATAGTTTTTCACCGACTTCCTTACTTCATTTTCTGATCTGTAGTTTTAGAAGTTACATGTTTGTATTTAAACATTTAAACCTGTTAAAGTAAGTCTACACATGTGTACTGTTGACATCGATCGAATTAAAATGAAAATATCTCTATATTCATAATTGATTTATTTGCATATCAATTTTGTAGAATCGGAACATAAAACGTTTTACTCTTTACAATTGTACAAAACAGATATTTAAATGTTGCATTTAAGCATTTTAAATGTGCTCTGTTTAACAAATGAGCTGAATTTTCAACACGTGCAACATTTCTTGTGATGAATATTTTTGGCGGGCTTTCCCTTCCATAGTCACATGGTAGACTTATTCAGTAAATTCTGTCTTATGTTTAAATGTTGCATTATCAATTCTCTGTTCTGTGTATGCAATAGGCCAGATTTTCTGCGATGATCATTGGTACGCTGCATTGCATATGTAATCTTATAAATAAATATCTGGTTTGTTAAAATTATATTCTAGAGTTTGTTTTTTTCAATACATATCAGTAAATATTTAACAAACGAAAATGTTTTAAAAAAATATCTGATGTTTAGCTGTTGGTAAATCAGTGTATAATATATACATTTCAATCACGATGGTCTTTTCGGTATTGGTGGCCCGAAACTTTACGATAAGTTCAGTGATACAATAAGAAATCGTTGAGTGAATCACGTTACGTGCAGATATTTACACTGGGTAGTTTGTTTACTAAAAATGATCAATTTTAGATATGAGCTTTTTTTGTACTGAAGTCGAAACCTGTCACAAATTCAAATCCTTGACCTAAATCACTTACTGAGAGGAACCTCGATGATATACATTTTTATAATTGCAAAGTTTATCTTTCAACGAATTTACCATTTTGATGTATGCATCAAATTTCATTTTTTGACATTATTACATTTTCAATGCAATTAATAATGAAACATTCCGTGTCATGCATTTTTCTGCAATAAAAATATGCAAGTGCAAAACTGGGATACATTTCATGTTTTCGTTTTTCCCAAAACCACGGCCTTCTTCTTGGTATCAGACGAAATTGTCGACCTACCGGGTAAATCACTTCCTGATAAGCAACCTTTGTTCAGCTTATTGACATTGCGCAGTTTGCAATAAGGACTTGATGTACAGGTAAGACAAAAATCTATTTTCAATATGAATTAAGAATGTTTAATTTAAAATTCTTAAATGACATATATAATATTCACCGTATTTAAAAGTCAGTGAGAGTACTAGTTCTGTTGTGTATGCATAGGCGGGTACTTATGAGTTAACCAGCGATCGTGAAAATATTAATTGTCTTAGTTTTTGATGGTGATATAAAGCGTTATTACCAATGAAACTAAACAATATGCTTCATACATTGTAGACGAGTGCATGGGCCATAGAAAATCTGCCTCCCTTTGGCAGTATTTTGGTATTAACGATGCATTTATCTAAATGAGCTGACATTTAAACTGAATGTTTTATACTGATATAATCATACCACACTTTTTACTCTTAGTTATGAGTAAACTTATTCTCTATTTTCGAAATAATTGATCAGCATCATCATCAGCAGCAGCATTTACATCAGCATCAGCATCAGCATCGTTACTACTACTACTACTACTACTACTACTACTACTACTACTACTACTACTACTACTACTACTACTACTACTACTACTACTACTACTACTACTACTACTACTACTACTACTACTACTTCTACTACTACTACTTCTATTACTAGTACTACTACTACTACTACTACCACTACTACTACTACTTCTAATACTAATACTACTTCTACTACTACTACTACTACTACTACTACTACTACTACTACTACTACTACTACTACTACTACTACTACTACTACTACTACTACTACTACTACTACTACTACTACTACTACTACTACTACTACTACTACTACTACTACTACTACTACTACTGCTGCTGCTGCTACTACTACTACTACTGCTACTATTACTACTACTACTACTACTACTACTTCTACTACTACTACTACTACTACTACTACTACTACTACTACTACTACTACTACTACTACTACTACGACTACTACTACTACTACTACTACTACTACTACTACTACTACTACTACTACTACTACTACTACTACTACTACTAATACTATTACTTCTACTACTACTACTACTACTTTTACTACTACAACTAGTTCTATTACTACTACTTTACTACTACTACTACTACTACTACTACTTCTACTACTACTACTACTACTTCTATACTTCTACTACTACTTCTACTACTACTACTACTACCACTACTACTACTACTACAACTACTACTTCTACTACTACTACTTCCACTTCTACTACTACTACTACTACTACTACTACTAACAACTACTACTAACTGCTTCTACTACTACTACTACTACTACTTCTGCTTCTACTACTACTACACCTACTAATACTACTACTTCTCCTACTACTACTACTGCTTTTTAACTACTACTACTACTACTACTACTACTACTACTACTATTACTACTACTACTTCTACTCTACTACTGCTTACTACTATACTAGTACTATCTACTATTAGTATTACTACTACTTTACTACTACTACTACTACTACTACTACTTTACTACTACTACTACTACTACTACTACTACTACTACTACTACTACTACTACTACTACTACTACTACTACTACTACTACTACTACTACTACTACTACTACTTCTACTACTACTACTACTACCACTACTACTACTGCCGCTACTAAAACTACTACTTCTACTATAATATTTTGGTATTAACTGTTACTTATAAGTGAACTTATCCTCTCTTTTCAAATAATTGATCATCATCATCATCTCCACCGCCGCCGCCGCCACCGCCACCACCACCGCCACCACCACCAACACCTCCACCACCACCATCACCACCACCACCACCACCACCATCACCACCACCACCACCAGAAATAATGTGAAAAAGATACCGTCAAGCGTTTAAAGTTGCGCATGCTTTATTGCACTTAAATAAACTCGTGATAGATAACTTTATTATGTGGTTAATGAATGTATTATGGATAAGTCTAAACGGCGAATTAAAAAAAATATTGTTGTTACAATAAAAACAACACAGAATTCCTAGCTAATAAGTACGAAATCCGGATAGTGCCATTTA